>NC_050576.1:53391392-53482602 GCF_011100635.1 Trichosurus vulpecula | reverse complement strand
TGAGAAGCAGGCTCAGAAATAAACTTTATTATTAATTATTATTGTTATTATCTGTTCATGTGGCATAGGAAATACATCCTCATTCTTAAAGTATGTGAGAACCAGGCTCAGAAATAAATTTGCTGAGTAACCCACGCCAACCCCAAGTGAGGATTTGTCATTTGATATGAACAGCATCAATGGTCAATTTGTATCTTATAGGTCAAAGATATTCACCTTCAGATGCTAACATCTCTTTGGAGCTATGCCCATTAAAAAAAATTAACTGGATTATCTCCACATCTCTATTCGCTCCTATGCTTTGTTGGCATGGCTTTGGACCAAGGAGAAATGAGATTATAAAATAACTCATGTGTGGTTATGAAGTACAGCTGGGGTGTCTTACTTAAGGTCATCTGAATACTTTGCTGATGCAAATGAAACCTCATGCATCTGGGCCCCAGGGGCACATCCACCATGTTGAGTCGCTATGAAACTGACTACTAGTTTTATACAATTTGGGCAATTAAGTGGATAGAGCACTGGGCCTGGAGCCAGGAAGACTTATCTTCTTGAGTTCAGATTTGGCCTCAGTTTCTAGCTTTGTGACCCTGGCAAGGCACTTAAATCTGCTTGCCTCAGTTTCCTCATCTGTAAAATGAGCTGGAGAAGGAAATGGCAAATCATTCTAGTAACTTTGCCAAGAAAACCCCAAATGGGATCACTAGGAGTCAGACACAATGGAAAGACTGAAAAAAAATTGAAAATAAGGAACACTGCAGGTTGAATATTAATTTAGAAAACCACATATTCATATTGCCTATATTTTTTATTGTTCTTTTATTTTACTCCTGTTTCCAAGCACTCAGGAGTATTGCCAGCTGGCTGCTATTTGATACCTCTGGTCTAGACTTAAGAAAGTATTAATAGTACAGATCAAAGTTAAAAGTGTGTCATGGGTCAATCTCTCTCCCACTCCGCATAAGTTAATTGTTAAACATTGACCAGCACACCCTTGGCCCAGACCAGTCTCATGTTCCTTTCGGTACCTTCCCCTTCTCCCCTCTTCTCAAGGCCCTTTTATATTTGGTTTCCCGTCATTAGAATGTAAACTCCCTGAGTACACAAATTCTTTCTTTTTGCTTATAAATTACATATAAAATGTGAAATTTAACCGGATGTATGCTTAACCCAGTGTCTGATAGGGAACAACACTTACTGACTTGACTTGATGGGAAAGCTCTCACCACCAAAGAATGTGTAACTGTACTTTTCCTGAATTTTGTAGTCTTGAAGACTTTCCTGGGGCACTTAGAGACTGTGTCACTTACTCAGGGTCAAGTATGTCAGAAATAAGACTGTAAACTTGTGTCTTCCTGACTCAGAGACTGGCTCTCTATGACCCCACACTACCTCACAAAATTAAACGCAGGAGTGAATTTTTGTAAAGGTCGAATGCTATTTTGAAATAGCATCTTAGATCCAGAGATGGCTTTATGAAGTTTTTGCGAGATTTACCCCAAATGTTTGTGAGTTCATAAGCGCTGACCTCCCAAGTGAACACGAACAACAAAAAATGGTCACGGCTAAACTTTGTATAGCACCTTTATCTTTACAAAATGTTTCTCATCGATCTATCAACAAGCATTTATGATAATAATAGCTGGCATTTCTATTGCAATTTAAGGCTTGCCAAGCAGCTTACAAATATCATCTACTCTCGGAATAGGTTCTATTTTTATCCCCATTTAACAGACGAGGAAGCTGAGACAATCATAAGTTACGTGACTTGCCAGAGTAACACCGCTACTAAGTGTCTGAGGCTGGATACAAGCTCGGGTTTTCCTGACTTGATCCATTTCATCATCGATCTGCCTCTAATTTATTAAGCACCCATTATATTCTAGACACTATACTAAGTTCTGGGTAGTATAAATACAAGAATGAGAAAGTCCCTGACCTCAAGAAATTTATGCTTTATGTGGGCAGGCCATACAGTATATAAGGTATATTCAAAATAAATGCCTGGTGCTTTGGCTCTGTATGTGGGGTACAAACAATTGGGAAAATCAAGAAAGGACTCTTGAAAGGGATACTTAAGCTGAGTTTTGGAGGTACCTAGGAGTTCCAAGAAGGGCAGCAAGGTGGTGCAGTGGATAGAGCACTGAGCCTAGAGTCAGGAAGATCTGAGTAAAAATCTAGCCTCAGACACTTACTAGCTACGTGACCCTGGCCAGGTCGCTTAACCTTTATTTGCCTCAGTTTCCTTATCTGTAAAATAGAGAAGGAAATGGCAAGTGACTCCAGTATCTTTGCTAAGAAAACCCCACAGACAAGTCCATGGTGTCATGAAGAATTGAATGCAACTGAACAACAACAAGGGAGTCCCCAGAGGTTGAGCTGAGAAAGGAGAGAGTTCTTTTCAGGGGAGGTGGGCACCCTGTTCAAAGAAATGGAAGTAAGGGCTGGACTGTCATGTACAGGAAGCAGAAAGTAGTAAATTATACTGAAGCTTCCATTATGTAAAGGAGAACTTGAGAGTTTTATGCTCCTTTTCTCATTTGAGTCTCATAATAACCCTGTGGTATTTTTAATCCCGATTTTACAGTTAGGAAACTGAGGCACAGAAAGATTTAAGTGACTTGCCCAGGTTCACATAGCTAGTAAATATCTAAAGCAGAATTCAAACCCAGGCCTTCCTGACTCCAAGTCAAGCTTTTCCCCAAATATTCCATGCTACTTCTTAGTACCACGAGGATGCTGCTGCAGAGGCCATTGCCCAGGGGAAAGAGGGTAGAGCGGGGTAGGAGGGTAATTCACCTGGTGGATGCCTGTGAGGTAGAGGAAACTTCCACAAGGTTTTAAGCTAACCACATTTATTTCTCTGTTAAAGTGAGTTGTTTCTATGCTATTGAAAGAGGTTAATGACACAAAATTTAAAATTATATAGTGTTTAAAAACATTATTTAAAATTTTTTCTCCCTCTGAATTTTGGTGCTCTGAGGAAAGAAAAACCTATTCACTTCTTCCTAGTATAGTACAGAATTTGAACAAGATTTAGAGCATGTTCTTTGCACTGCTTCTAATCAATGTTATAATGAAGTTTAGTAAATTTTTGTGTCTTATACATATGCAAGAAGTACATTCCAGGATAACAGAACAAATAGACCTGGACAAGAGGAGAAGAGAAAGAGATAGAAGTGAAAGTTCAATTAACAGGATCTCCTTGTAAAGTGAACAGATGAAGGTTTAGAGATAAGTCAAGGGGGTTGGGTAGAGGATATTTGAAGACTGAAGAACAGAGACCCTCAAACTACCTAGCTGTGCACCTGGAAAATGTGACTGGGCATCCAATGCCTGATTTATTCTAAAGCAGATTTAAATTTTGCATAGTTGAATGTCATTTCTCTATCTGGTTTCTTGAATGTCTGTCACACTCCTTTGATGGCCCACTATTGGCGTGGAGCACAGACTCATAGGATCACAGATTGGAGCTGGAAGGGGCTTCAGAGGTCATAATCTAGTCCAACTTCTCATTTTACAAATGAGGAAACCAAGGCCAAGGGAAGCTGTGACAGAGGTGGGATTGTAAATCCAGTGTTCTTGGTACCACGCTTATAAAAACTGTCTGGATTACTCCAAAGAGGAGACAAGGGCAACTGGGTCCACATCATCCTTGACTAACACTGAATTTGTGATAATTTCTCATTTCCCAAGCTATCTAAATAAATGCGTGTTCTTTTTGCCAGATTTGTCTCCAACGCAATTGCATCCCTCCATCACCCATTATCACCCAAAAATTCCTTAACTCTGTACCTTCTACTCTTGGATTTCCATGACTGTAGAAACTCCCAACCTCTTCTCTTCTCATCTGGTTGTGGGTACCTCAGGGCTATTATGACTTAATTACGATCTGCCCTAGCAAGTGCTTAGGTAAAATATGCCCTGCCTCCAGCATATCCATACCCTGCCTCCTAGATCAACTTGTGGGTGGGGCAGGGGCACCACAGTAGTGTGGGCTCTATGGCAGTGGTTGGTGAGTAGAGTTCAATGGCACTCCCTGCCCCCATCAATTTGGGCCATACAGTGGGAGTCCCATAGAATGAGCAGTCATGGGTCTCATTCCATTTTCTTTCTCCTTAAAACCCTCCTTCCAGTTTTATAAGTTCTTAACCTCTTGATATCATCCTCAGCTCCTCAATTCCTCTCACCACACACATTCAATCAGTTGTTAAGTCATGTTGACTTGACCTCTACAATGTCTCTCTCCTCCATTCCCTTCCCTTCATTCACATCCCACCCCCATTTCAAACCCTCATCAGTTCTCTCCTGGACTATTACAATAGCTTTCTGATTAGTTACCCTTTCTCGAGCCCCTCTGGGGTCCATCTGTTTTTCACAAAGCTGCCCAAGTGATCTTCCTAAAGCACAGGTCTGACCATGTCACTCCCCTACTCAATAAACACCAAAGGCTCTTTATTGACTTTAGGGCCAAATAAAAAATTTCATCTTTACCTCTTCATCTTTTTGAAATTTGCATTTTATACAAGTTTTATAACAGGTATAATTATTTGTACAGTTGAACATGTATGTAATTTACAAATAAATATGTGCATATATTGCAGAAATGTCCTTAAAACTCATGTGTATAAATAAGCATGAGTCTGTATTTTCTACCAATGAACCTTCTCTACAACTTACAGTCTTTGGGAGTTGCTTGGGTGGGAAAGGGGAGTGAGAGGTTAAGTGACTGTGATTGGAAATACCAAGCCAGTACTTGTCAGAGGTGAGACTTGAACCCAGATCTTCCTGACCCCAGAGTTGGCACTCTATGGTGAAAAACAAAATAGTAGTTCATTCAAATTCGCATTGCCACCCTCTCCCCTTTTTTTCACAAGCACTTCCCATTCTGATGTGACATTGAGTCGCTCTTTCCATAAGTTAGTGACTATACCAAGGTCAACAAGTGAGCTCATCTTAGTAGATGATTGATCTTCCATATTCCTTGTAACTGTATAGGTCTCAACATTACAGGGGAAATTTAAGGAGAACCCATAAGTCGTTTTTAAGTAAAAGACTTCCTCCACCCATCTTGCTGAATATGCTTAACACCAAACTTCTCACTTTTCAAAAATGATTCACATCCATACGCATTGTGACATGGGATGTAAAATCTGTCAGCTGTGAACTGTGTCATTAGAACTCTCTGTGTATCATTCACTCACTCAGCTACTTGACATTCACTGGGTGCTTACTGCGTACAGGGTGCTAGTTGGGTTAGTCTCCTTCATGAAGGTTTATTTTTTCAGGATTGGTTATTTTTTTTTGTAGGTCACAATTTCCGAATATGTAAAACAGGACTAAAATACACCTTAACTTAAGGCCCCATTTCTAAAAGAGAGTTAAAAAATCCACAACCTACAGTATGATGGATTCAATAATGGTGCCAGCCAAATCATGCCTCCCTGTGTGTTTGAAGAACATCTCACTATCTCTGACAATGGACTTCTTTCTTATAGTGGGCCTTTAACATATACGTGTGTGTGTGTGTGTGTGTGTGTGTGTGTGTATTCTGGGATAAGTTATTGTCCTAGATGCAAAGACGCCCTTTTTTTTCTTCCAATCCAATGCCTATCCCAGCTCTTTCCTCAACCCTGACCCCAAGCAAGGTTACTTTTCTCAGGGATTTGCTTAGTAATGAATGAACAGGAATGGTGAATGCAGGGGGGGATGAAAGGAGGGTATTTTAGATACTTATGAGTTGTATGATCCTGGGGCCATTTCTGTGCCTTAGTTTCCTCCTGTGTAAATTGAGGAGATTGGTTTCAACGACCTTTAGGTTTCCTTCTGACTATATAACCCTATGGTTGTGTGTGTGTGTGTGTGTGTGTGTGTGTGTGTGTGTGTGTGTGTGTGCCTGGTGCTGACCCTGGTTCTCAATGGACTGCAGACACATGGGGTTAGTTTTCATGAAAGTGAACCCTTTGAAGTGAGTTATTAACTAAAGTAATTGATCAGTGTTTGGTGACTGACTGACTTTTCAATCATTTTTTTTTCTTTTTGAAGAGGGGAAGGCAGGGCAATTGGGGTTAAGTGACTTGCCCAAGGTCACACAGCTAGTAAGTGTGTCAAGTGTCTGAAGCTAGATTTGAACTCAGGTCCTCCTGACTCCAGGACCGGTGCTCTACTCACTGTGCCACCCAGCTGCCCATGACTGACTTTTCTATGTATAAAATGGGGATAGTTTTCCACCTCATTGGTTTCTTTATCTGTAAAATGAGAAGATAGGACTCATTTGGAAAATACTGTGATGTTGGGAAAGATCGAAGGCAAAAGGAAGAGAGGTTGGCAGAGGATGACATGGATAGGTAGTGTCAGGAAAACAATGCACATGCATCAGGACAGACTTGGAGAGACAATGGAGGCTAGAAGGGCCAGGTGTGCAGTGGTCCATGGGAACACGAAGAGACACCACCACCACCACCACCACCACCACCGACACCACCACCACCACCACCGACACCACCACCACCACCGACACCACCACCACCGACACCACCACCACCAACACCACCACCAACCACCGCAACAAACAACATGATAAGGGTTGGTCTAGATGACCTCTCAGATTCCTGTCAGCACTAACTCTATGATCTTATGCCTTGCCATGTCAGTAGAGAAAGGATTAATTGATGAACATGTTAACAAACATGGATAGCATTTGTACTTCCACACATTTGGGTTCATAGATCCTAAATTTAGTGCAGGAGAGGGCCCCCTCATTCTACAAGTGAGGAAAGTAAGCCTGGACAGCAGAACCAAAGCCAGTCAGCTAGTGAGTTAAAGAACCAGGAATCAAAAGCAGGCTTTCTGGCTTGAAATCTAAGACTACTTCTACCGTACCAGGCTGCCCTATTCACCAAAACAAACATCCCTCCCCTCCCTCCCCCACAAAAAACCCAAAACAAAAAACAAAAAACGAAACCTCAATCTAAATCAATCCTATCATTAGTCAATAATTTCCAATATTCTTTCCACTCCTTAGGCTATTGGGAAGCAAATGAAAATTTTCTACTTCTCATTTGGGTGGATATCTCCCTAGCAGACCCACTTTACAAAGCCTTTCCAAGGACTCACTAGGAAAGAGAAGCTTCACAGAAATGACAGTTTCCACCTTCTGTGACGTTCCCTGCTCCATGTACAGGCTCACCACTGCATGTTGTGTTTAATAGTTTGGCAAATACTGTGGGCTTTATTTTCTTTAAAAGTTTTCTATTAAAGAGAAAAAGAAGATTGTTGGATATGTACATGACAGCATTCCATGCAGAGTGCACTGAGCAGAACATTCAAGGATAAATCCTAACAAGCCGAGGGGATAAAAGAATCTAAAAAATCAACTTGCATTTCAGATGGTTCATCTGGGCAAAAAGAGAAGACTAGAAATGGCTTTTATTTTCCCCATTCAATAATTTAAATGACTGCAGAACGACAGTCGTCTAGTTCCCAGGCAGAAAGCTCTCTTATTTATTTTTTAATAATTTTGTATGCCAATGGTCTAGTTCTCCCACCTAATGAAAGCCAACGATCGATTCCTCCCCGTCGAGCCCAGAAAGCTGGCAAAATGTAGCTGCCTCACAGGTGACACATGTCAACGTCTGTGGAATTATACAGCATAGTAAAAATGGGCAGCCATTGACAACTCTGGCATTTTAACAAAAAAAAAATACTGGTACAAAGACTGCCTAAAGCTATGGCATGAAAGAATGTGCACTCCTTATGATCTCCACCCTGGGTAGAAAATGAGAGATATTTCTCATCGATGTATAGGAGTGCCCCCTCCCCCGAGTCGGAAATCTGGGCATTCACGATGTTGAATGTAAGTATAAAAATGTTGACTTTTAATATATTCCCATTTTTAGTTCTTTACATGGGTGTGTGTGTGTGTGTGTGTGTGTGTGTGTGTGTATGTGTTAAAAGAACAGTGTATTCCATGGCATCTGCCCACATTTATGCTTTAATCATAACAACCTCGTTTTCCCAAGGTTTATTTACATAAGTGCATTCTCTGCAAATGTTACATTTAAAAGAGGACTTTTTAAGTGGACGTCTGCTGGCGAAATGAATGCAGAAGACCAAAGCAATGTGCCAAGAGAGGTTTGAGAATGTAAGCGAGGCTTAGTGCTGTTTATGAAATTCATTTTAACTTTGATGCCTGATTACATTGCAACACGTTTTCTCGGTTCCATCTGGCATTATAAGTGCAGCGGGTAATTTGCACTGAAAGGGACCTAGGGGAGTGGTAAGTGTGTTGCCTCATGGGGATGTCGGTTGAACGTGTTCAGGCTGGGGTACTTTGGCTGATTAAAATCTTGTGATCTGGGCTTTCTGTTTTCCTTGTTAGCATGGTTCAGTTGGGCCTCATTCCTCTCTCCCTTTTCTGGAAGCTCAGGAAAGCACAGCCAATTGCTCATGGGTTTGAGATAGTTTTAGTATCAAGATAAATGACCAAAAAGGAAGGAGATAGGAAGACTCCAACCACCTTTCTTGAGGGCCTCCAAACACCCAATAACCAGCCAGACTCGTTTTTCTCCTAATGGATACTATTTTTGGTCATTGTTTGGACTAGTTTCAATGACTTTTCAATGTCCATTCTCAACGTAGGTCGCCACACTTCAGCCCTTCTTGGAAGGAAGGAATGAAGGAAGGAAACAAACATTTATTAAGTACCTACTATGTGACAGGTACTGTGCTAAGCACTTTATAAATATTATCTCATTTGATGCTTACAACTACCAAGTAAAATAGAGGGTCCTACACGTATGGCCGTAATGTGGTACTACTAGTACAGTCAATCCAGATGATGGAAATAAAAGGATATTTGAAAAAAGTTGATTTATGTATATAGTGGTTTCAACTGTGCCTCATACATAGTAGATTTGTTATCTCATCAGTGATGACATCTCTAGTGGGGCAGATCACAACCCATCCATGTGTGTCAGTCAGTCAGTCAATAAGCATTCTTCAAGCACTTGTTATATGCCAGACACTCTGGTGCTAAGTGCCAGGGATACAAAAATGTCAAAGATAGTCTTTGCCCTCGAGGATCTCCCATTCTGATGGGGGATTCAACATGTAAATAATTAGGTACATACCAGATATTAACAAGGTAAAAGGGAGTAACACTAGTGGGGTAGGAGAAATGAGAAAAGCTCCTGTAAAAGGGCGAATTTGAGTTGAGTCTTGAAAGGAGCTAGGGATGTCAGGAGTCAGAGGTGAGGAGGGAGGGCCTTCCAGTGTGGGGAAGAATGGTCAGGAAAGCAGAGATGAGAGATGGAGTGTTTAATGGACAGCGAGCAGGTGGCTGGGGCTGGTATAGAATGTGGAAGGGAGTAAATTTTAAAAAAAGACTTGAAAAATAAGAAGGGGCCAGGCTATGAAGGCTTTGAATGCTACACAGAGGATTTAATATTTGGTCCCAGAGATCTTAAGGAGCCACTAGGGTTTATTGAGTAGGAGGATGACCAAATCTGTGCTTTAGGAACAACAAGTTAGTAGTGCTAGGCTCTAGAGCTATCAATCCGGTGAAAGAAACAATCCCTACTCCCAAGGTGCTTATGGTATCACTGACAGCCTATCAGTATTAAAAAATATCCTTGGTTATTGGGAGAAGTGTGAGGTTATTGAAATTCAAGTCAATGAACATCCATTAAGCAACTGCTATGTGCCAGGCACTGCACTAAGCACTGGAAATACAAATACAAGCAAAAAGTAAGATAGTCCTTGCCCTCAAGGAGCTTATATTCTAACTGAGGAAGACAACACATAAAAGAGTTTTGAAATTTCCCAATGGGAATCTAGCACTCACATTTTGTCCTGTTTAATTCTGAGTCCAACTTGTCCATTTTAATATCTGCCTGGGCTACATAGTGAACGAACTCTATAGGTTGTCTAACTGTCTATATGAATCTGTGATACTAGGCATTCTTCGCTCATTTGGTTTTCCCTGTGTGGGTGGTTAGGCAAACTCTTTTGAATGGTTATAGGCATCATCAAGGAGGTTCTGAAATACTCTGGAGCTTAATGCTGCCAGTACAATGTCATAGACTAACAGGACCATCTGAATAACTTTCAAGATCTTGAGGGAGCCACCTTGAACTTGGACTTTCCACCGAATCTTCCCAGTATCAGAGGCAAATGTCTTGGGTGAGCAAAGATCTCCATGTTTTATTCCTCATCTGATATTTGTGATCCTATGGGGCAGCTAGGTAGCATAGTGGATAGAGCTCTGGGCCTGGAGTCAGGAAGACCTGAATTCAAATCTGACCTCATCAGACACTTACTAGCTGTATGACTCTGGACAAGTCACTTAACTCTGTTTGCCATAGTTTCCTCATGTGTAAAATGAAGGAAATGCAAACCACTTCAATATCTTTGCCAAGACAACCCCAAATGGGGTCACAGAGAGTTGGAGATGACTGAAACAACTGAACACCAACAAAATTTATGATCAGTGTCATTGAACAAGTTTATCTTTGTTGTCATGTCTTTCAAGGAATCTTAAATAACTTGGTAGACACACCTTATTCAGAGAGAGTCTATAAGATGATGTTTCACTTTATGAAATTGAATTAAGTGCTTTTTTATGCTCAACAATTTGATGTGCACAGTTGGATCTTTTAGTTAATTATGTGATGGTCAAGATGTGATTTGCTATGGAGTACCTACCTCTTGCAAAAGTCTGACTTTTTCCTACTAGTAACATTTCCTAAGACGTTCTCAATACCTATGTAGATAATTCTCATAAAATTTTTATGTAACGGAAAAGCAGGTATTTACATTGGTAATTGTGGATGTTCTTTCAGTTGCTTTTTTTATTAGTAACATTCAAGATCCCCCCCCCCCACCCTGCTTTTGTTATAGCCTCCTCTTTCTGCTACTATTCCATTGACACCCTCACTACTGCATCCTTTCTACTATGGCTCTCCCCTGTGCATGTTTGTCTAATCTGATTACATTTCCCAGCTTTGTTTTCTTTAGTATTCCTCTATAAGGACCTCTAGGACTATTTATCCTGTTAGGGTCCAAGTATGGTGGCTCCCTACTTCTGTCTCAAATGCTGCATATTGATTAGTGTAGCTCAATTCAACAAAAAATTCTTCAGGGCCTACTATTGCAGACAGGATGGTGTAATGGATAAAGGGGTGGTCACTAAGCCAGGAACACCTCAGCTCAAGTACCGCTTCTGAAACATACTGGTTGTGTGACTGTGGCCAAGTCATTTGGCTTCTTAGCAATCTACGTAGCTCTGTAAGCCTATAGGTTGTAGATACTGAGCTGGCCTTTATTGGCAGGGAGAGTTGCTTCTCCAGGGAGTTCCCTTTATCAATCAAATCCCAGATTTAGTCCTTTACCTCACTCTATGCTAGGCTTTGGGGATTTTTTTCAGATCTGTGATTTCGCTAGTATAAGGAATTTTTTGTAAGATTACATCTTCTCTAATTCAAATCAACACTGCTTGGCGATTTATCCTCTTTGAATAATAATAGTAATATTAATGATGATAGCCAACATTTATATTGTGCTTACCACATGCCAGAGACTGTGCCAAGCAGCCTATGCTACTCAGAATTATATGATTTGCCCTGGGTTATGCAATCAATATGTATTAGAAATGGTATTTGATCTTCAGTCTTCCTGACTGGGAGCACAAAGACAAAAAAAAGCAAACAAACAGAAGTGAACAGAAAAACAAAGTCCCTACTCTTGATGAGTGGGGACTTTGACTAGGATGATTCAAAAATGTTCATAGACAAACCTTGAGTCTGTACAAAGGTAAATACGAAGATGCTTTAAGTAATTTCAAGAGGAAATAATACATTATCAACTTGGGGAGTGAGGATTAAGAAAGGCCACATGGAATTTAGGCTGTATTGTAAAGTTTTACAATTCCTCCAGAGTTACAGTAAAATCTTGTAAACATGTATGGGTCTATTCAAGATATGTCAAAGCAAGGTGTCACTGACAGTAACCTAGGCCAAGCAGAAGCTGGTTGGGTAAACCCTATATTATGGATTTATGGGAGGATATGGAAGACAGTAGCTTAGAATCTATGGGAATGGCTGGTTTGTGATCTTCATCATTAGAAGAAATGTTCATATTGTTGAGATCATAGATCCACAGAAATATCAAAGCAAGTAAAATGCTTTGAGAACTTTAAAGAGGTTTTTCTAATGCCAACTGTTAGTATTATTATTGAAGATTCAATGAGAAGAGAGCATGGTAAAGAAAAGAAGGAACTGGGCTGAGAGTTTGAGGCTTCTACTGGATCGTAAGTGCCTTGAGGGCCAGGATGATTTCATTTTGTCTTTGTATCCGCAATGCTCAGTACAATTCTTTGCACAAAATAAATATGAAAAGAAATACTAGTAAAATGAATTGAACTGAACCTGACACTTTCTTGATTTATGATCCTGGGCAAGTCACTGGACTCCTGACTATTGTTTACTCACTTATCCATAAAAAGAGGGAGTTGAAATCAATCAGTTCTAATGTCCCTTCCACCTCTAACATTCTGTTATTCTATAACTAGTTTGAATAGATGGAATTGACTAGTTGTTTTTAATTTGTGTAACCTAGCCTTTATAACCATAAATTGTCTGGACTAAAGATAATTGAGGAAGAAGTAGGTTTTGTTTTAAATTTATCGGTCATCCTAATATTTGTTCCCATCTGAATTTTACAGACACTTACCTTCCTTCCTTCCTCCGCCCTCCCTTTCTTTCCTTCTTTCTTTCTTTCTTTCTTTTCGTTTCTTTCTTCTTCTTATCTTTCTTTTCTTTCTTTCTTTGCCTTTCTTCCTTTTTCTTTCTTTCATTTTCTCTTTTCTTTTCTTTTCTCTTTCTTTCATTTCTTCCTTCCTTCCTCCTTCCTTCCTTCCTTCCTGTCTTTCTTTCTTCTTCTCTTTCCTCCTTCCTACTTTCCTTTCCTTTCTCTGTACTCTTTCTTTCTTTCTCATCTCTTTCACACACAAACATTCAGATTGGATTATCTTCTCTTGCTTGACATTTAGTCAAGATCCCTTTTCCAAAGTCTACAATATTTCAGTCAGACTATTTTATGAGTAGTAATCAACAAGGGCAAATCAAACTGAATTATAGAGAGAAGTCTCCTACATAGTGCAGCAGGAGTAGATGAAAATGTGACTTGTAATTACCATGTTCGTTTTCAAAGAAAGGATTGGTGGGCAGTGGTGGTGGTGGTGGTAGATTGCCGTGTGGTCCTTATTAACATCAATAGGACTTATATGGGTATGGCATTCCAAAAATGTTACCCCTTGCAAATGCCTAAGGAAGTTGAAATCAGGCACATGGGGTCAAGAAAACACAGGGACATTTAAAAAATGGAAACCTCAGAAATACATATTTAAAAATAAGCTGAAATTTCAGCTTGTATTAAATCACTCAGTATTTTTGGCAGTACTTTGGAAGCATAAAAAGTTATACTCTAGAGAAGGCATGACTAATTTCTTTACCTGATGTTCCCTTGGTTTCTATAATATTTGTTAGTGTTTTCTTTTCTTAACTGTGCTGAATGAAACCTTCCCCTGTTGGGTAAGATGGATGAGGAGTTCAGTTCTACACTGTACAATGTGGTCTAAATTCTCATTAGCATGCAGACCTCCCTTTTTGA
This sequence comes from Trichosurus vulpecula, assembly GCF_011100635.1. Lineage (NCBI taxonomy): Eukaryota > Metazoa > Chordata > Mammalia > Diprotodontia > Phalangeridae > Trichosurus > Trichosurus vulpecula. Next base: position 53,468,934 of record NC_050576.1, on the reverse strand, counting down.
AATCAACAGAGCCTCAGCATGCCACAAAGGAAGGTGTACAGTGAATTAGAACCAGGTCCTGAGAAAATAAGAGATTCCATTTCATCTGTTTAAAACCCATTTAAAAGTCAAATGTAAAAACATGACAGATCGTACCAGGTATCATCTTGCCTCCCCCAGGTCAAAATCCAAACATAAAGATATGTATAATCATAAGATCATTTACGTTCACCACAAGACAAATCTGCATCTGTTCAGAATGGAAACTACTTTTAACCCAGTTCTTTAATATTTAATTATAGAACTGTAGTGTTGGAAGAGGACCTAGAAGTCGACTGGTACAAATTGTCCAAACATCTATTCTATGAAAGGATTCTCTCTAAGAGATCTCTGAAAGGTCATCCAGCCTCTGCTTACATACCTACAGTAAAAGGGAACTCACTACCTCATGGAGCAGCCCTTTTCTTTCTCTTTTTTGGATGGCTCTATTTATTGGGAATTATCATTATAATTATAATAATAATAATTATTATAGTAATAGCTAGAATTTAAATAGCAATTTAAAGTTTGCAAAGCACTTTATAAATACCATCTTATTTTATCTTCAAAACAACCCTGAGGGTAGGTGCTATCTTCATTTTTTTTAACAGATGAAGAAACTGAGGCAGGAAGTAGTTAAATGACTTGTCCAGGGTCACACAGCTAGTAAGTGTCTGAAAGTGGATATGAACTCAGGACTTCCTAATTTCAGGTTCAGCATGAAATATATGGTACTACCTACCTGTCTTATATCTTTTCATCATATTGAGTCAAAATATTCCTCCATAGGAGGTATATAATTTCAATGTATTGGAATCAGTTCTATTCTCTGTTACTACCCAGAATAAGTTTCAGCCTTTTTTTTTAGGTAACAGTCCTTCAACTATTTGAAGACTAAAATCTGTCTTGTTTTCTTAGTAAACACCTATGGTTTTTTCAGCTGCGCTTTGTATGGTAAAGTTTTGGGTCCCTTTATGTTGGTCACCCTCTTACCAATATGACCAGGTTTGTCAATACTTCCTTTCCAGAATGGGTATTCACTTCCAGAGCTTCAGATCAACAATAGGGAGTTTTCTTGGCAAAGATACTGGAGTGGTTTGCCATTTCCTTCTCCAGCTCATTTTACAAATGAGGAACTGAGGTAAACAGAGTTAAGCACTTTGTCCAGGGTCACACAGCTGGTAGGTGTCTGAGGCTGAATTTGAACTCAGCTCTTCCTGATTCCAGGGCTGGTGCTCTATCCACTGTCCCTTCTAGCTGTCCTCTCCAGAGTCAGGCAGACCTGAATTCGAATCTGACCTCAGAAACTTACTAGCTGCATTAGGGAGTGATGTGTGTATTATGTGTCATTTCTCTGACACCTTTGATCTAGTCCAATCCTCCTTAATCATAAGAGCTCACTTTTATATAGCAATTTTAAAAAGGTTTGAAAAGAACTATATACATATCATCCCTTTGATCTGTTTGAACATCTATTCAACCCGTTTGGAAAATTGAAATACAGTGACTACATTGTTAGCACCAACAAATTATCAAGATATTCCTGAACTTCTTGGTTTTTTTTTTGTATCTGCCTCAACCATTACTTCTATGGCTAACTCCTTACAAAAGCTTGTGTGAACATGTGCACATACATATATAGTGTGCTACCCCTACCAACGTGGAGCCCATTGCTCCGTGGTATTGGAAGGAATGTAGGTGTGCTCCTTGGTTTGGGAGAAGCCAAAGTAACTTCAGAGGACAGGAAAACATAGGGTAAACAATGATACCGGCAGGGAGCGTTTGTTGCCCAATGAGAGTAACCATACCCAAGGTATCTGAATCGCCACCTGGAGTGAAGTTTAGAAAGTCCAATATAATAAAGTACTTGTCCCAATAACTTCGCATACAGAGATAAATGGGGTTTATCAGAAGAGACTGCCTTCCAGAAGCGATGAGATGAGAAGATGCCAATAAAAATAGCATGCCTGAAATATGGATGACAGCAAATGGAAAAATGCTGGCTCTTTACCATTTTTATGAAGTCAATGATGCCATTTCGTATAGGAATCACTTCTGGATAGATCTTTTATTCAGAAGTATAGTCGGCATTTGTGGAATGCACAGGCTACATCCTGTAGCCAAAGTGGGAAGGACATATTTTACCAAAAGCTCAAAATGAGCCAATATGCACTGCAAAATCAAAACCAAAATGGGGAGAAATAATTTACCCAGAGTCAGTGAGGTGGCATAGTAGATAGAGTGCTAAATTTGGAATCAAGAAGTCTTGAGTTCAAATCCTTACTCAGACACCTACTGGCTACGTGACAATAGGTAAGTCACTTAATAATAATTTAGGTAAGTCACCTAATAATAATATTTTATATAGCACTTAAAGGTTTGCACAGGGGCAGCTAGGTGGTGCAGTGAGCAGAGCACTGGCCCTGGAGTCAGGAGGACCTGAGTTCAAATATGACCTCAGACACTTGACATACTTACTAGTTGTATGACCTTGGGCAAGTCACTTAACTCCAATTGCCCTACCTTCCTCCCTCCAAAAAATTAAATAAAAGGTTTGCACAGTGAACTATTACATCATATAATCTCACCAACGCTGGCAGGTTAATGCTGTTATCCGCATTTTTCAGATGAGGAAATGGATTTAACTTCTTTCAGCCTCTATTTCCTCATCTGAGGCCAATGATAACACCTAACTCCCAGGAGCAAAGGAGATAATTGTTGTGAGGACCAAAGGAGATAACACAGGTAAAGCATTTTGCCAAACTTAGCATACTCTAGAAATGCTAGAAATGATTCCCTCAGATTTTAGCTTTGTTTGCGAGGAAGTTTGCCTTTAGTGAAGAAATGACCCCTGATAGAAATGTGCTTCTTGCCTCATTTATTGAGTCATATTTAAGGGTAAATCCTGCCATCTGAGAATCTAGAGAGGACCAGACACATGCAGCTCAGCACAAGCTCAGTGAGTTTTAAAACCTCCAAGTGCAGTTTGGGTCAATTGACTAATTGCAGACTATGACGGATGCAGCATGAAATGAGAAATGCAAGAAATCCCACATATAAAACCGATGCCATTAAACCATCACAGACAGAACGCTCTGCATATTTGTCCCATTAATGGGCAGAATTACAAGCCCCTTGTTCATTGACGGCAATTATCATATTTTTGCAGTCATGCCAGCTAGATCATTTACATCTCTTCAGAATCTCTAAAGTTGACTCTAGGGTTACATTAATAAGGTATCAGTCAATGGGAGGTGACAAAGGGGATGAGGTGATGAAACAAACGAGCTCTCTTTTGTATCAGTTTGGGAAAACTGAGGTAGGTGTCATCCAGGAGGAGGCCAGATGGCGAAGTGTTTTATTGGATGCTGAATTATATCGAGATGCTTTCATAAAGTCAGCTGCACCTAGTCTAACGTTATAAATGAGATGGACGTAAAATGCCCATGCCTCAGAGATGCTTCCACATTCTGGCTTTATGCCTTTTAATATTTATGTCTTCTTTGCAGTTCTTTCCCTTCTTTTCTCATTCTGGTCTAATTTTATAGGGACATGCTGAAAGTCTTTGAGTTTTGAAATGAGCTTTGCGGTGTTGTTCTGTCAGGGTTCACAGTAGAGGGCAAGTTTGCTGGTTTGATATTTTGTAATTGCAAAATTGTTCTGCGCTGAGACAGTGTGGCAGATGTGAGATTATACTTCCCGGGATGAGTGAATCCTCTTGGATGTTTCCCTCCGGAAAGAGCTCCATTCAATGTTGTTCAACTCCTTTCCATCCCTGTGGGGGCAACTCTATACAATGTTTACCCAAAGTTTAAGCAGCTGAGGAGACACTTGGTGGGTCCTATGTTGGAAACCCCCAACTAGGTTCCCTGGGAGTCTATTCCAGAAATGCAGAGTGGAAGACGTCATACAGAGTTATTCAGGATCAAGGCAAGGGAATGAATTGAATAAAGCCGTTCCCCATGCTTGCTAACTACAGAGCACATGCAAACAAAAGAAGGCTTTCAGACGGGCACGGGTTATGGTAGACTGGACCTGAATAAATGGTCAAGGACATAAACTCTAGCTTGGCTGCGCCCTCAATTACCTTCTCACTGGCTCAGCTCCTTTCTATTCTCACCCACCTCCATACCCAACACTCCCTAAATCCGTCAGGCTGTGCTAACTAGTGGAAAAATTTCTGAAAAAACTCAATTGCACAAAGGAGTAAATAACTTAATGTGTTATTATCGTTTTGATTTTGTCTTGTGTTTGTAGTACCTGGCACAGTGGCACATAGAAGGAACGTAATAAATGTTTGTTGATGACTGATTCCTTCTTCCCTGTAGTATTTGTTTGTATTTTCAAAAGGCCCTTAAGGCCTCTTAAAGGCCTTACGGCAATGATTAACTCCATGGAATTATTTAAGAGATTGTGTGAACAGTAGAAAAAGTACTGGATTTAGAGGGAGAGGACTCTGGTTTGAATCCCAGCTTATTACCTGTGTGACCTTAGGAAAGGTGTGTGACCTTCATCTCTCTGGAGCATCAGTTTCTTAATATGTAAAATGAGGTTGGTGGGACTAGATAATCTCAGAAATCCCTTCTATCTCCAAAACTGTGGTCCTGTGCATCACTACTGGTAGAACAATCCCAGGTATCAAGAGGGAAGGGGAAGAGATATTTTGTGTGGCGTTTATTGTGTATTTATTGTACACGGTTATTGCACCACAGTTATGGTCAGAGATTCTACCTTTGACTACAGTTGTCCTGGATGTTACGTTTGTTGAGGTGGGCAATGGATGGAGCACTAGGCCTAGAGCCAGAAAGTTCAGGATCAAGGCAAGGGAATGAATTGAGTCATTTCAGTTGTGTCCAACTCTCCACGACCCCATTTGGAGTTTTCTTGGCAAAGATACTGGAGTGGTTTGCCATTTCCTTCTCCAGATCACTTTACAGATGAGGAAACTGAGGCAGAGTTAAGTGACTTGTCCAGGGTCACACAGCTTAGTAAGTGTCTGAGGCAGAATTTGAACTCAGGTCTTCCTGACTCCAGGGCTGGTGCTCTATCCACTGTGCCTTCTAGTTGTGCTCCCCAGAGTCAGGGGGACCTGAATTCAAATCGGGCCTCAGAAACCTACTAGTGGTGTGACCCTGGGCAAATCACTTAACTCTGTTTGCCTCAGTTTTCTCAGCTGGAAAAAAGGATAATAATAACAAACCTTTCTGGTTTGTTGTGAAGATCAAACCAAATAATAATTGCAAAGTGCTTAGTGCGGTGTCTGCCATGGAGTAAGCGCCATATACATGTTAGCCATTATGTTTGTAGCTTGGGAAATCTTATCGAATATGATCCAGTATAGCTGAGGTTATTAAGTAAACATTTATTAAGTGCCTAGAGTAGAGTTGTAGAGGCTCTGAGGCTCTGAGGGAAATACTTCTATTTTCATATTTTGATGGCTGCCTCCTTTGGGGCAGTGAAAAACCATTCAACGCCTTTCCTTCTTGTGCCCTTTTTGTTCATATTTCCTCATTATTGTTCCACAGGGGATTTACCCAGAACTCTCAAAGCCATCTTTTCCATATTTTATATATCATAATAACTTCAGATAGAATGAATTTAAATATATGCAACCACTTAGCAGGATTGGCTATTTGTACTTAATAGATACCTACATATACGTAGATGTATATGATGCTTGTATGTACACGTATGCACACATTTGCACATATAAACATGTATATGTAAATATAGATATAACTAGATATCTATATCCATCTCCCTATTTCATATCCATTTCTATTTCTCTCTCTTTTTCTACCTCTCTCTCCATCTCTATCTCTATCTCTCTTTATCGCTGTCTCTATTATCTCTATGTCCCTATATAGAACACTTCAGGGAACTGCCTGTCTATCTGCATGCACATCCTAGTCTGAGCAATGTGTTTCTTTAACCCACTTTGTTTTGTCTTTGTGTTGCTATGGATGTCACTGGGCAATAGGATGGCAGAGCTCCATGTAATTAGTAAAATGCATGAATAACAGGACTTGGAAAACTTTACTACCTACATAAATTGTTTTATTTTGAGTTTACCCAGAGCACCCTCTATGATAATGGTCAACACCATTCATGAACATTTGTTTCCTATCATAGTGAAAAGAATCAGAGAACTTGGTTTCAAACCCTGACTCTGACATCGACTGTTGAACATTTGGCAAGTCATATTTTAACCTCATTTATGAAACGAGAGGGTTGTCCTAGATGGTCTCTAATATTCATTCCAGCTTTAGATCTATGATTTTATGAACCTATGATCCCACAGAAATCCAATCTCCTCATTTAGATGATTCCAATATACCATTGATCATTGGAAAAAGTTAATTCCAAAGTTCTATTTTTTTTTGGAGTGGGGAAGGCAGGGCAATCAGGGTTAAGTGACTTGCACAAGGTCACACAGCTAGTAAGTATGTCATGTCTGAGGCCGGATTTGAACTCAGGTCCTCCTGACTCCAGGGCTGGTACTCTACTCACCTCACCACCTAGCTGCCCCAGAGTCATATTTTAACGTACATACGATACATCTTTTGTTTGAGTTCTTCAAAATTTCATTTTGTTCTATTGAGTCAAATGGTTAAAAATCAGTGAATTATCAATACAACGATGGGGGATAATTACAAATTAAATATGACAGAGCATATATACTCCCATAGATCCTACTACTAGACATTCATGTTGCCATACCACAATTTTTGAATTGCCACTTCCCCAGTTTTCTGAATTTCCACTTCCCCAACCTCTCCATGTTTCTACAGAATCAGCAACTCACTTTTTCCTTCCTTTCCTACCACAATGATGCCTACTTCTCATATTGAGTTTTATTCAATATGGCCTCATACAATCAAATTGAGATATACTGGATAGGTTAAGAAATCTTTTACCTTGGCCTTCATGCCTAATTTACTGTCTGTGTCTTATCCTTACAGTCTTGTTTTCCCCATCTAGAAAATGAGGATGATGCAATGCACCTTACTTATCTAGATAAGAAAGGGCTTATCTGGCTCTCAGAGGATTCTCTTTGGATAAATGTTCTATCATTACAAAGTGTTTTTGAAGGTCTTGTACAAGTAGGAATCTGCTACCCACTTTGCTACTTAGTGCTACCCTGATTTAAGACCCTCATTGTCTGACTTGAAACACAGACATTTTCTATGTTTGTGTCAATTGTCTTACATTCATTAGAAAATAATATTTTTACATAACAGAGAGAAAATATTTACCATTGGGGTGGATGGGTGGTAGAGCATGTTGACAAAGTGAAATGAATCATTGGAACTATCTGGGAAGAAAAGACTCTAACATACAGTCTAATTCAAGGGCATGTTGTCTCATATACTAGAATTGTGAAGGATGGAAGGAATAGCAATTGTCTGCAAACTCTGTTTGTATGAGCTTATAATGGTAATTATCATCATTTGGGTGTAAGTAATGAACACTTTTTTTTCAGACTCAAATCACCAAATTCAGGTTTGGAAGGGATCTCAGAGGCCATCTAGTTCTCCACAAAACTGGGCCAATAATTCACAGGATCACAGGACTGTAATTGGGGATGTAGAGACATGATTCTAGATGGGAAATCTCTAGGATCTGAGGCCGTTTAGCCTAATCCCTTTATGTGGGGACTCTAATGCAGCTTGTAGAGCAGTGGATAGAAATCCAATCTCAGGCACTTATCAGCTGTGGGACCCTGGACAAATCCCTTTGTTTGCCTCGGTTTCCTCAACTGTAAATGATAAGAGCACAGCCTCCTGTGGTTGTCGTGAGGATTAAATGAGATATATTTGAAAGGTACTTGACATAGTGCCTGGAACATAGTAAACACTTAATAAATATTTGTGTGTGTTCTCTTAAAAAGTGACTTGTTCAAGGTCACATATAGAGTAAGCAATAGAAAGAAGATTTGAACCTGGGTCCTCTCTCTCCAGAGTCAGTTCACTTTCCTCTGCATACTAGGTATCCTGTCTTCCAGCCAAATTGTACTACTTGCTGTTACATAAACTCAGCTTTCTATGTCCCATCTCTGTCTTTTCACAGGAGATATATTCCCCTTGCCTGGAATGCTCCCTGTCCTTCACCCCTATGTCCTAGCATCTCTTGCTTCCTCCAATGTTCAACCAGTTTGTATGTCACCTCTTATGGGAAGTCATCTTTGATGGCCTGAGTGGTTCCAGCTGTCTCCCTCCTTAAACTGTAGTGTACTTGCTTGTATGTTTGTGTGTTGCATATCCCCAGTGGAATATAAGCTCCTTGAGGGCTTAGACAGTTTTTCCTTTTGTCTCTCCATCCTTAGTGCTTGCGCAGTCTTGCATAGAGTAGGCATTTAGTAAATTCTTGTTGATTGGGAATGTATGGTGTTGCACAAATGGTCATTGAGCCTACAGTTGAGGACTTCAACCCACGGCTCTAAATTCTTCCCTGTGGTATTAAGTAGTAAATAATCCTTTTCTCACATGCCAGCCCTTCAAGTTACAGACATGTTGAATGCAGCCATCAGAGGGGCTACCTGACCCTGACCCCATGGTTTGGAGTAGGTTTGGACCAGGTTGGAACTATCTTGCGGTTTCTCTGGAAACTCCCTGTTGCTGCACCTGGAGCCTGCTGTTCTGACCAGATGTTACCACTCTCAGAGCCTCCCCAGCCTTTTCTACGGACTTTAGGCTATTTTGCAAAACAATTTCAAGAAGTTGTACCTTCCATGAGATTCCTTCGCTGTTGAAGTGTATTTAAACGCTGCGCCTTCTGGGCACTCCAGCATTCCAGTGCTGAGTGGTCTCCTGAATTGCAATTCTGTTGCCTCAATTAAAGACCCTTGTCGTTGCTACTTTGGCGGTCTTCTTTATTTCAGATTGACAACCATCATTCCGCCCCATCCTTCTTCCCTTCTCCAATCACTTATGCTAACTTTCAAAGTGAACTTACGGTTTTGCTACATTTTCCTTTAACTAAAAACTGTCACTGGGCTTGAAACTTCAACATTTTCAAATGGACGAAGCACTGGCCCTGGAGTCAGAGGACATGGGGTCTGTCTCTTCCTCAGAATTATTTCAATGTGCATTTTTCTAATTGGAAATAACTCGATTAGTGGAATCAAGAAGATTTGGCTTCAAATCCCACTTGAGATTCTTACTATCTGCATGAACACTGGGGCAAGTCATTTAACCTCTCTATGCCTCAGTTTCCTCATCTGTAAACAAAAGGATTTTCAACAGCTTTTAAAGTCCCTTCCAGTTCTAAATCTTTGATCCTATGATGTTTGCTACATACATGACCTTGGGAAAGTCATTTTCCCTCCCCAGGCCTTCATTTCCTTTTCTGGAAAATGAAGGGGTAGGACTGCATGGCCTCTGAGATTCTTTCCAGCCCTAGACCTAGGATCTGACAACTTTTTATTTATTTTTACTGAAATGATTCATTCCAAGTTTAGAGCATGGCGTAGTAGCCAGTATGAGTACCTCTCTGCCATGAACATGCCTGTATAGTTTAGAAAAAAATGTCCTTGGCTTCCTGGAAATTGTTCTGAATGCAGACAGGAGACAAATTTGTATTACCTTAAAGAAATGTGTTTCCATAGGTTGGTAAAATCTCAGCCTTTCAGGTTACTATGGTTTCCTGTGTTTGCCTTCCCATCATCTTTCCAAAAGACCTTAGAGATCGAGTTGATGTGTGATATCAATTTGCAACACTTTATATTGTTCCTGGAAAATGTGAAATATCATATAACTCCTCTTTAATTTTGCAAAACGTTTTGCAGGGTAATTTGAGCATGCATCACAATGAGACTGGTAGCCTAGCTTGGCCCTTTAATGGGAAGTACTAAACACATTCCCCTAGCTCTTCGTCAATCTTTTTTTGACTGACCTGCAAAATGTCAACTCCCACAAGATTCTACGGAGATGGATGATTATGGCAGGTGACTTTGATGCCGTAGACAAACGCTCTCTGAGCAGGAGATGAGAAGCCCTGAGATGCTTTTCACATAAGTTAGATTTTAACCCTGGTCTCCTGAGCATTGGGTTTGCATGTTAAGCCAGTGAATCATCGAGTTGCCAACAGATATCCCATAAAAATAGCAACATTCACTAGTTTGTTGCATTCTTTTGGCCTCAACATGAAAAGCAACAGCTCACCCCATAAACCATGGCCTACCACCCTTCTTTCCAAAGCCCTCATTTTTGCACACAGATTTCTATTAAGGTATTAGTGGGAGAAGGAAATGAGGTTGAGAATGACTTAGACATATCTGCTTTTCACTGGGGGAGAAAGTGCCTCTCACCTTTAGCACATTGTAAAAAGTACAAAAGTTCGTGGTATACGCTGGTGATTGTGTTTCTGCGACCAGGCTCTCCTGGTGTCTCTGATGGAGCTAGCCTGCTGATCATATATTCTTGTGGTTGCTCTGGAATGTTCTTGATTTATTTATTTTTATTGAAGAGAAGATTAAATGGTGATGTAAAGCCCATGAAATCAAGTTCAGGGGACTAGTAAGTGGGACTGCCTTAGACTGCACATGCTGGTTTGGTGTTTTGGAAGGGTTTCAATGACCTCTCTTTTCTGTCAATTTCCCAGAAATTAGCCTTAAGTGTGGATTATTTTCAAAAGCTACTTTCCTTACTTTAGAATCAAATACTCTAAGGTTTCCTTCTGTGAACTGATATATGTTGGCTGTGGCAGTATATGACCTCTCCAATGGGAAATTAGGGTAATTTACACAAAAAATCTCTTATATTGTACATAAATGGACACTCATGCAAATGCCCCCATTGATGAACTCCTCTGCAGTGTGGTTTATTGGGGGGGGTTAATCAATGGGGAGTAAATGATCAATCAATCCAGTAGCATTTGTTTGGTGACAACTATGTTCCAGGCTCTGTGATGGATGCTTGGGATACAAATTTGTGATTGAGTTGTTTCAATCATACCTGATTCTTTGTGATCTCATTTGGGGTTTCGTGGAAAAGATAGTAGAGTGGTTTGCCATTTTCTTCTCCAGATCATTTTACAGATAAGGACACTGAGGCAAACAGGGTTCAGCGATTTGCCCGGGTCACAGAGATAGTAAGTGCCTAAGGCCAGATTTGAACTTAGAAAGAGGAATCTTCCTGATTCCCAACCCAGAGCTCTATCTACTGTACCACCTAGCTTCCACCTATTTGGGATATAAATACAAAGAATGAATTTGGCCTTGCCTCTTGGTGCTTACATTCTATTGGGAGATATCAGAAAAATCATTGCTATTGGGCTGGATCTTTATATATACGTGTCTCACCCAGGCACATAAATGACACCTATGTACTTTATTTGAACCTTGCCAGTCATTCCCAAGAACACCCCCGAAATACTATTGTGGAGCCTGGAGGAGGTGGCTCCAGAACTGCAGTTTCATTTGTATTAGGAAATTCCAGGGAAGGAGGTAGCTCCAGACCTATGGTTTCATAAGGAATTTCCAGTGTGGAAACTCCCTTCATAATACAGATGGGCCTCTCATAAATGAATGAAAAAAAAAAACATGTAAGCACTTGTGAAATCCTGAGCATTATGTCAAGCTCTGGGAATAAAAATATGACAGAGGAATAATCTTTGTCCCTAAGGACAAGGGGAGACAGCATATAGAGAGGACTGATGACCAGGGAAGAGTGAAGTCACAGGGACAGTGATTGGAGTCATAGGGCAACTGATTGTTGATATGCATTCTTGGGAAGCAGTGGTTGTCCTGATTTGATTGGACTTCTCCCAGATTAAAAAGAGGAAAGAGGTGGGTAAATGGGTGTAGGTGGAGAGGTACACGCCTGCAACATGACGGGAGAATGTGATGGTCTCAAGACTAAAGCTAGATGTGGCAAATGCTCAACAATGAACATATCCTAGGCCAGGAGCTGGTGTGATTTAAAGTCTTAAGAGTCGCCCGGGGGCAAAGGGAGATTAAACAATTTACCTGTAGTTACTTAGCTCATATGAATCAGGGACACAATTTGAACCTAGGTCTTTCTCACTTCGAGGAAGGACAATAAGCAACATAGCTCATTTGGGATAGCGATAGTAAATTTAATAATAATTATAAATAGCTAACATTTATCTAGTGTTTTAAAACATTAATAATAATACTGAAAATATCACCAAGTCAGCTTTGTAATTAAATAAATGCAATAGCTCCCCCGCCCTATCCTGAAATTGAAAATGTACTAAAATATGAGAAACTGTGGAATTCTGATTGCGGGCTCATCTTGACTTAAATGGCAGGAATGGCAGACATATTTTTACTAGCTTTGTTGTTGTTGAATTGTGTCTAACTCTCCATGTCTCCCATTTTGGGGTTTTCTTGGCAAAGACACAGGAATGGTTTGCCATTTCCTTCTCCGGCTCATCTTACAGATGAGGAAACTGAGGCAAACAGGATTAAGTGCCTAGCCCTGGATCACACAACTGGTAAGTGTTTGATGAGGCCAGATTTGGACTCATGAAGATAAGTCTTCCTGATTGCAAGCCCAGTGCTCTATCCACTGTGCCACCTAGCTGCCCTCACCAGCCTTACCCAGGTCTATATTCTATGCTCATACTATCAATTCTTTGTCCCTCTTCTATACTTTCTCCCTCATTTGAATGTATTACTTTCATTATAAACATCTTATCTCAGTCACAACTAGATCCAGGACCTTAGAGGAGATACTTAGAGCTAGATATACCTTAAAGTGAGCCATACAATCTCACTTGAAAATGGAGCAGATTTGGAATCACAAGATCTGGGTTCTAAGCCCATTTCTTTATCTTTCTATATCTTTATCTATATCTTTACCTATCTATCTAATCTTATATCTTTATCCTTCTGACTCTCCTCAGCTGTAAAATGCAAGTTTTGAAGGAGGCATCAGGAAAGTCGAAAGAGCTCTGGGAATCAATCAGAGGACCCAGGTCCTCTGGCGCGTATTACTTATATGACTTTGGGCAAATCGCTTTCCGGGTTTCAGTTTCCTTATTTCAAAAGGCAGATCCGATTCCAAACACTAAAATTCTGACCCAATGAAATGACTAACTTCTCCTATTACCATCCTCACACCTGGAAAAAGTTGAGGTGATTCACTGCAAGGTAACAGCAGCAGCTCACATTTATTTGCAAAGCACTTTACGGATAACTTATTTAATCCTTACAGCAACCCTAGAGGCAGGGGCTATTATTATCCCCATTTTACATATGAGGAAACTGAGGCAGACAGAGGTTAAGTGATTTGCCTAGTCACACAGCTAGTAAGTGTTTGAGGCTGGAATTGAACTCAGGTCTTCCTCACTCCAGGTCCAGTACTTCATGCACTATGGCACCACCTGGCAGTGGATAAAGCAATGGTTCTTGAGTCAGAGGACTAATCCTTCCTCTAACACTCCCTTTATGACATTGTGCAAATCACTTAACCTCCTTGGGCCCCATCTATACAATGAGGGAGCAAGACCAATCGGCCTTTGAGATCCGTTTTAGCTCTAAATTTATTATCCTATGATCTAGAAGGTGCATTCAGTCTTCAGTCTAAGGGAACTAAGTTCAAACTCTACCTCCGACGTTTACATCCTGGGTGATCTTGAGCAATCAATTAAGAAACATTTATTAAGTGCCTACTATGTGCCAGGCAAGTCTCTAGAAGGCATTGGAGATCCCTTCCATTTCTACCTTTATCGTTTCATGCCTATGATTCTATGACTAGATGCCAAGTCTCCCACCTGCTTGAAATCTAGGGTGCTAAAGCTTCCTAAAATTTTTCCTTTGAAGTATTGTGCCGTTGGGTAGATTGTGCCTGCGTTGTCTAATCTGTTTCTCTGATGAGCGGTTATTTTGTTTGGTCACTAGATGGTGTCCTTAGGGGAGCCTGCTGATACATCAAAGGGATGGATACTAGCAAAGGGGGGATTCTTGATGAGCTTGAAGCTGACTCATTGTCTTTGCCCCCACCCTTCCCAATTACTGTCAAGGGCAACACTACCCTCTGAGTGTCCCAGGCTCTCCACCTAGTTGCTGTTCTTTACTCTTCAGTATCTCATCTCCCTCCCTGCCCTTCTCCCACCACCTCTCATCCAATCTGTTGCCAAGGTCTACTGGAATCAGTGCTAGGATTTAGGCTGTGCAACATCTCTCAAATACATCCCCTTCTCTCCTCTGATGCTGCTATTACCCTGGTGCACACCCTTGTCACCTCATTCTTGGACTACTTTTTTTAATTTAAAATTTTTTTATTTAGCATTTTATTTTCCCCCAGTTACATGCCAATCTTGGGCTATTGCACTAGTTCAATAGTGTAGGTCTGCCTCCCTTAAATCTCTTCCCACTCTGACCCATTTTCCATTCAGCTGCCATGTGATATTCCTAAAGCACAAATCCAACCTTGTCTCTTCCCTTCTCCCCCCCTCAACAAACTCCAGTGGCTCCCTATTGCCTCCAGGATCAAATACAAAATCCTCTACAGAACTTGCTTTTCAAAACCCTATTAAGTGCCTACTATGTGCCAGGCAAGTCACTAGAAGGCATTGGAGATCCCTTCCATTTCTACCTTTATCATTTCATGCCTATGATTCTATGACCTTTATCATTTCATGCCTATGATTCTGTGACTAGATGCCAAGTATCCTTTCAAAACTTTCAAAACCTAGCCCCTCTCCTACCTTTCCAATCTTCTTCCATCTCACTCCCCACCTCCTATTCTTCAATCCAGTGATACTAGCCTCTTTGCTTTTTCTTGAATAAGACAGTCCATCCATTTCTCAGCTCCAGGCATCATCTCTGGCAGTCCCCCATGCCTGGAATGCTCTCCCTCTTCAATTCTGCCTATTAGCTTCCATGACTTTCTTCAAGTCCCAACTAAAATCCCATTGTTTTTTCCCAAACACGCTTGATTCTAGAGCATTCCCTCTTTTAATTATGTCCAATTTAATTTAATATTTAAATTTATATTTAATATATTTAATTTATTATAATATTTATATGTATGTATGTAATATGTAATATTGTAATATTTAATTTATATTTAATTACATTCTATTTTTCCCATATTCCCTTTTGTATATATTTATTTGCTTGTTGTCTTCTCCATTAGACTATGAGCTCCTTGAGGTCAGGGACTGTCTTTTGCCTCTCACGTATCCCCAGCTCTTAGCACAGTGTCTGGTATATAGTAGGAGCTTAATAAATGTTTCTTGCTTATTTGTTTGCCCTACTTGTCTGCACCTAGCAAGGGCCTCACACATAGTAGGTATTTAATAAATGTTTAATAATTTCAAAAAAGAACTCAGTTCAAGCATCCCCTTCGGCGGGAAGCCTTTCCTGATTCCCCTGCTGCAAATGCCTTCCCTTCCCTATTAGCTGGTTTTCATTTTACATATATTCTGAATATACTTCAGTTATGTATGTGTGTTATTGTCTTCATTCTAATGCAGGTAACTTGAGGTCTTTCTTCTTTGTATTTCAGAGCCTATCATAGCACCTGGCACATGGTAGACATTTGATAACACCTTGTTGATTGATGGATTAATTATTGTCCCATGACAACCCTCTGGATGCCTTAAAGCCAGAACAGATTTCTAATTTATCGAAAAGCAAGAATAGGATGGGTGTAGCAATGTTATTAATCTCACCTGGGCTGACCCGTTTTAGAACAACAACACTGGCAACACTACGGACAAAAGCAACGGTAACAACAACCGATAGTGCTTTTAGGTTTACGCCAAGCCCTTTCCCTCACAACAACCCTTTGAAACAGGTGCTGAGACAGCCTAGCAATGGTAGGATGTCATCAACAAGAACTGTGGACAATGGTGGGTAGGGTTGGAGCTACCTTGGAAACTGCCCAGGTGCTAGACTCTATTCGCTTTATATCTGAGGCTGCCATTGTTAAAGTCATCAGAAGTCTAAGGCCAGAGCTCTGAGAGAAGAAGCACATAGTAAAAACAAAGGCCGGGGATCACTGTTCCAAAGTGTTTTATGTTAATAACAGTTAGTGTTTACATAGTGCCTACTATATGCCAGGCACTGTGCTAAATGCTTTACAATTGTTATTTTATTTGATCCTTATGACAACCCTGGAAGGTAGGTGCTATTACTGCCCCCATTTGACAGATGGGTAAACTGAGGCAAACAGGTGACGTAACTTGCCCAGATCTATTAAACAATCCCAGGATATCTCTTATAGTGAGCCTTCATTTGGGAGTAGGCCAAGCTGGCCACTTGCAGTTTGTGGTGTTTCAGCAAGGCTTTCTCCAAAGCTGCCAATTGTTCTCTCCTCCTCCTCCCGACAGTTTCCAATAAAACCAGAGAAAGAACTATTTCATCTTGGGGAGGGACACTGGTGCTGAGGAACACATGAAGAGCTATTTCTTGAACCAGTGAACAGAGAGAGAAACTTGAACAAGCCTCTGTGTGTTAATGTTTTTGTTATTGCATTTTTATGAATAACCTCCAGCACCTCCCCTGTGAGCTGGGTTCTGGTTAAATACAGAGCGTTCTTAGCATATGGTTCACATAAAACCTGATAGCCTCATTACTCTTGCTCAGGTGGAAACATTGCATTTTAAAAAATGAAAATAGAGGTAAAATGAATATCCTGACTGAGTGTCTGATACATTGAGACTCTGTACATGCTATTCAATTCAATCTAACACATTTACATTAAATTGTACTCTGTACAAGACATTGCACTAGGCTCTGGAGACAAGGACAGGAAGGAAAAAAATAAGCATTTATTAAGCACCTACTATGTGCCAAGCACTATGGTAAGAGCTTTACAAATATGATTTCATTTGATCCTAACAACATCCTTATTATTCCCATGTTATCACGGAGGAAACTGAGGAAGACAAAGCTTAAGTGACTAGTCCAGTGTCACACAGTTAGTAAGTGTCTGAAGTCAAATTTGAACTCAGGTCTTCCTGATTCCAGGCTAGGATCTGCACCTAGCTGCCTAATAGGGACTAGACCTGTGATCTTCTTGATTAGACAACTCCCAGATGAGTAAACTCCCTTTACCGAATCAGGCTGTCACCTTCTCTGCAACTAAAAAGCTTAGAGAGTTGTCTAGAGCATAGGTGTCAAATGCACTCCTGGGTGCAGCCTGACTGATTAAAATGTAATTGGGAAATATTTAACTGGAAAAATAAAAATACAACAGAACAGAAGAAGTACAATAGAACACCGATAATGTTAATATATGGTTTTCTAAGTCAATATGCTGCCTGGAAGGATCCCTATATATATAGTTTAGTGGCCCCTTATTATTTCAGTTTGATACTGCTGGCCTCTATAGAGCACTCAGAGACTAGATGACTTGCCCAGAATCACACAGTTGGCAGAAGACTGAGGTCTTTTGGATACAAAAACAAAAGCATAACAAAAAGACAATCCTTCTCCTCAACAAGCTTATGTTCTACTGAGAGGGATACAAAAATGATGCAACCTACCTCCCAGGGTTATAGTGGGGACGAAATGAAATAATGGACAGAGTTTTGTAAACTTTAAAGCTCCATAACTATTAGCTAGTAGTAGTAGTTAACAACATTAAGAACCAATTAGCTTCTGTTGATCATGCTCTTCTCAACACTTTTTGATTTGTTTTTGGAGGGGGGAAGGCAGGGCAATTGGGGTTAAGTGACTTACCCAAGGTCACACAGCTAGTAAGTGTGTCAAGTGTCTGAGGCTGGATTTGAACTCAGGTCCTCCTGACTTCAGGGCTGGTGCTCTACTCACTGCACCACCTAGCTATCCCTCTCCTCAATACTCTTTTCAGCTAACAGCGCAGTATGCCTCAGTTTCCTCATCTTTAAAATGGGATAATAATAGTATCTATCTCCCAGTGTTGTTGTGAGGATCTAATGACATACCACTTGTAAAGTGCTTAGCGTAATGCCTGGCACATAGAGGTTCTATATAAATGGAATAAGTTCCCTTTTCTCTAGGTTTTCATAACATTATTCTTTCCTGGTTCTCCTCATGCCTATCTGACTGCTCCTTCAAAGCCTTCTCTGCTGGATTTTCATCTAGGTTTCACCTCCTAACTGTGGGCCCTCTTTTCCCTCAATGTTATTTCAGTTGGTGGTCTCATCACCTCCCATAAATTCAGTTATCATCTCTATATTGAGGATTCTCAAATTTACTTATCCAGCTGTAACCTCTTGGCTGACCTCCAGTCACGCACCTCCACCTCCACGTTGAACTGGATGGCCCATAAACATCTTAAATTCAATATGTCTAGAACGGATCTTATGATCTTTTCCCCAAACTCTACCCCCTTTTGAACTTCCCAATTACTGCTGAGGGTACCACAATTCTTCCAATCACCCAGGCTCCCATAGGTGTCATCCTAGACTCTTAACTCACCCTCCCTTCGCCTGTATCCAATCTGTGGCCAAGGCCAGTTGATTTTACCTTATTAACAGCTCCCATATGCTCCCCCTTCTTTCCTCTGACGCTATCATCACCCTGGTGCAGGCTCTTGTCATTTCACATCTGGACTAGTGCAATAGCCTGCTGCTTGGTCTCCCTCCCACGAATCTCTCCCACCTCCAATCCATCCTCTGCTCTGATGCCAAAGTGATCTTTTTCAAGCTTAGGTCTGAGTAGATTAAGCTTCCCTCTTTCCCTGCTCCCCACTCTTTAAACTCCAGTGGCTCCTTATTACCTCTAGGATAAAAAAATCCTTTGGCATTGAAAGATAACCTTCAATTTTCTTTCCTCTCCCAACTTTTCCAGCCTTCTTACACTTTATACTCCGTTCTATATTCTGTATCCTATGATATTGACCTCCTGCTCCTCAAAAGACATTCTATCTCCTGACTGGATATTTTCACTGACTGTTCTTCATGCCCAGAATCCTCTTCCTCCTTATCTCCATCTTCAGGTTTTCTCAAGTCCTATTTAAAATCCCTTCTTCTACAGGAAGCCTTTCCCAATCCCACTCTTCATTTTAGTGCCTCTGTTCTGTTAATTATTTCCTATTTGTCCTTTATATGACTTGTTTGTACATATTTGTTTGCTGCTTGTCTCCTCTGTTAGATTTTGAGCTTCTCCAGGGCAGGGACTGTTTTGATCTCTCTTTGTATTCTCAGTGTTCAGCACAGTGTCCAGCATGTAGTCAGTGCTTTTAATATATGTTGATTGACTTACTACTACAGGATATAAAAGATAAATTAGAGAGGAGAGAATGGTGATCACTGGTGGTATCAGGAAAGACTTCCTAAAGAAGATGGTACCTGAGGTGAGCCTTGAAAGAAGCCAGGGAGGCCAAGTGAGGATCAAGTACATTCCAGGAAAAGGAGAGGCTGGGGATGAGGTCTTGTAGGAATGCAAGATTGAATGCCATGCTCATGGAACAAAGAATACCCATGTCAGTTACCTGGAATGCAGAATGCATGAAGGGAGCAATGCAAAATAGATCCATAAGGAAAAGCTGGATCCTGGTTGTGAAGGGCTTTAAAAATAAAGTTGAATTTTTATTTCTCCCAGAGGCAGATGGGTACTTGGCAAACTTGCCCATTTGATCAATAATCTTATTTGTGAGGCAACAGTTGTCCTCATACAATATGAAACCTATCATTCTGTTTTATTTTGAAATTGCTGTTAGTTCTTGAAATACCCTTGGACTTTGATCTTAACTGACAAGAACTCCATATTTTTAAAAAGAATAATCCATTGTGTATGACTTTGATACCATTTTTCTTATTTGGAAGCTGACTTTTTTTCTATAAAATGCTCATTCAAAAAGGTTTGTTCCAAATCTATGTTTCATGACATTGAGGAGAATTTTCTACACAGAAACCAGTCAATTGACTGTTAACAGCCTGCATCTAGTTAGACTATCAGCCAAATTTTGCCTTTATTATTTCTTCTAGTCTGTATACATAAATATTATGGGTAGGGAAGAACATCCCTTGGGAACAATCTATTCAGGATAATTAGAAAATACTGAGCTTGTGAATTAGCATTGTAAACTTATGATCAAAATTTAATGGAGTAAATACATATCTGAAATCATTTATGTGGTTATTTCCTCATTACAACCCACTCATACCTACCCATTCTGTACATATATCTCTTGTCCATGTCCTCCCATAAATCCTTCCCCATTCAAAGGACCTTCTTTATTTTATCTTGATATCACAAAAATACCTGTGGAACAAATGGGCCATCTACCCCTCATTTTCCCCAGGAGTCCGTCCTCTATTTCTTTGATGAAAGAGATAATGTATTATGGTGGATAGAGAGCTAGTTTCTGAGCCAAGAAGCCAAATCCCAGCTCTTACATATACTAACTCTGTGACACTAGACCATTCACTTAATCTTTCAGTGCTTTAGGTAACTGTCTAGGACTTCAAGTTCAGAAGATGCCACTTAGGTGACTCTCTAGGACTTCAAGTTAGAGGATGTCAAGTGGCAGTGGTAAAAGGAATGCTCTGATCTAGGAGTTCCTTGTACAAATGATATCACGAGATCCAATCCCTCCCTTTCTGTTTCTCCGATGATATACTTTAGATCATCTTAGTTCCCTATTTGTGACGTGTTACAGCCTGCTTACATATACCATGGGTCTCTCTGTTGCTCTCTGAATGAAATTTGTGTTTAATTCTTTGGAGACTAGTGTTCCATGACTCACAAGCATATAGCATGCATATGTGTAATCCATGTAAATTTATGCCCTCCAGAAAAAATATTCAAACATATGTATCGTGTTGAACTCAAATTCAATAAGCATTTATCTCACACTCACTGTAATGACAATCTATACTCAAGACAGGCAGAAAAAGGAGGTGGGATGGTTATATGGTATGAGTGATGGATAAGAGATGGATAGCCTCCATACCACCTGTATATCTTCAGGATGTCAAGACCTAGATGAAGTTCTCCCATCCTATTGGCTAGATCGTCAATAAACTTCACATAGGATGACTTGGCATGGATGGATGGTTTGCACTCTCAAGAGCTCACAGAGTCACTGAATCATTGACCTATGTGATGTGCTGGTCATGAGTATACAGAGATGAAATCATTTACAGACTTTGTCCTCAAGGAACTTATAACTAAGTGCCAGGACAATGAGGCATTGCCTCTGAGAGCTTTGTACCTTTGTTATTTTGGAGAATGGTGTTGTGGTTAGGGGGTCAGCCTTGAAAGCCGGGAAGATCTGGGTTCAAGTCATGACTCTTACATTTGTGTGACCATGGATAAATCACTCTGCGACTATCTTTAAGTCTATAAGTTATGGACCAATCATTGATTTGCATCGATGGAAGGAATTGCAAAAGTTCTATACAACATGGAAATCATAACTTGAGATCAAAAATTATTATTAATCAACTCATTTATTAATTCAGAGAGAGAGAGAGAAAGAAAGAGAGGAGAGGAGAGGAGGAGGGAGAGAGAAGAGAGAGAAAGAAGAGAGAAGAGAGGAGAGAGAAGAGGAGAGAGAGAGAGAGAGGGAAGAAGGAGAGAGAGAGAATATTTTTTAAGCTATAAATGGCCTGAAAATAATGCTGATAAAGGTACATCTCAGGTGTGGGAAGAGCCATGAGTTTGAGAGTAAGTTGTTGGTTACGCATTGGAAAATCCCATCTAGATCGTCAGAAGTTTCCAGATTGTGTTTAAAAATAGACAACAGCTGAATCAGTCTTAGGCTTACTGCTGGGCTGAGAGGACTGGCAGCTGCAAAACTACTTGGCAATGCAAAAAAATACTTCTTAGCTTTCCTGGAGGAGTCTTTGGGTCTCCCTTCCCTCCTTGCTCAGGTCATATCCCATTGCCAGGTCAGCTGTTAAATTAGAGGGGTGTTGAAAAGCAGCCTGGAGCTTCCTGTGCTCAAGAGGAGACTACTTCTCAGGAAGTACTTATAAACCCTAATTCCCTTCACCCCCATCTTGGGAGGTGAAATGGACCTGGACGCAAATTCTTTCAGTTTCTTGGGGAGAATAATCAAATCACCAACTACTTAGGGGAAGGAAAGACTAATCTGTATCTTGGGAAAGAAGAATTTATTGTATATAGTTATACCGATGCAACCTTAGGCTACATTAAGAGAGAAATATTATTAAGATAGGAATGGATTATTCTTTTTAAAAATACAGACTTCTTGTCAGCTAAGACCAAAGTCTAAGGGTATTTCAAGAACTAATAGCTAAATTTCAATTTGTGTAAAATAATGAATCCTGTGAAGTGGTTGTATAGATTTGAATTTGTACTATTCAAAGTTATAATTATGTAAAATATAGCAGGGCAGGTGGTGGGCCTGGAGTCTGGAAGATTCACCTACGTGACTTCAAATCTGGCCTTAGACACTTATTAGCTGTGTGACCCTGGGCAAGTCACTTCACCCTGTCCTGAGTTTCCTTTTCTGTAAAATGAGCTGGAGAAGGAAATGATAAATCACTCCAACATCTCTGCCAAGAAAACCCCAAATAGGGTCACAAAGCATCAGACATGACTGAAGTGATCAAACAATAACAACAACAAAATATGGCAATTGGTTTCAGCCCAATGGAAATATTTAATGCAAATTTGAATAAGTAAGAAATATAACCATTGCTCTGCTCAGATCACGTCTGTACGATATTGTCCATTGATCTTCTCTCTATCATTGACTTAATATTTTCAGAGTCCTCCCAATCATAGCTAATGTTGCCCATTGTATACCTTATCTCACTGGGTCCTCACTATAGCTCTGTTGAGGTAAGGGTTACAGGTAGGAGCACACCCATTTTAAAGATGAAGAAATTAAACAGTAAGTGAAACTGCTGAGACTCTAGTCTCTATTTAAGAAAATGTTAATGTCATAATTCCGCTGTTTGAAATTACCCTTTAACTTGGAGACGAAGCATGTTATATTCATGGAGAGGTGGATCTAAAGCCAAGAAGACCTAAATCTGAATCCTGCCTCAGACACTTACTTCCAGTGTGACCTTAGATAAGCTAATTCACCTCTCTGAGCCTCGGTTTCCTCAGCTATAAAATGAGGCAATTGGACTCACTGTCCTCTAAGGTCCCTTCAAACTCCTAATCTATGGTCCTATAACCATAGTTAAGCATATTAAAGATTAAGTTATGTAATATGGCCCTTGAAAATCTCAGGAGAAAGCATGATAAGATCGTGGATTTAGACCTGGTACAGATCAAAACTTTAGAACAGCAAGGAACCAAGGTCATCTAGTCCTTCCCCTTCACTTTAGAGACAAAAAAATTGGGTCCAGAGAGGTTAATGATCTGTCCAAGGTTTCACAATAACATAGTGCCAAAGCCAGGGCTTGGTTTGAGTTTCCATTCAGATTAGAGATATGGCCAAAGTAGTCCTGATCCTCACCTTTCAGATACAAATTATAAGGGGAATTAAGTAGACACAAGACAGAAAGGACTTCCATGGTCTTTTCTTATATCCTTGGCTCCTTATTTAGGCATCTGATCCTACTTGACTCATGACTCAGTGACATGTCTTATAAAGGAGCTATAGATCGAAGTCCAACTCAACCCTCTCCATCCTCGAAAGGACCACAGAATACTCCCCTTCCCCCATCCCCAAGCACATTGAGTACCCCTTTCTCCTTTCCACCCATTATGAAGTATTCAGGACCTTTTCTCTTCTCTGCATGCATAATTAACCGTTAGCATCTATATTGGGGCAAGAATATTCTCCTTCATTCTTACTTTCTCTAGTCTCCTTTGTAACTAAGGTAGCTAGGTGGCACAGTGGATAGAATGCTGGACCTTAAGTTAGGAGGACTTGAGTTCAAATCTATCCTTAGATACTTACTAGCTGTGTGACCCTGGGCAAGTCACTTAACTTCTATCTGCTTTAGTTTTCTCAACTATAGGATGGGAATAATAACAGCATCTATTTCAAAATGTTGCTCTGAGGAGCAAGTGAAATAATATTATAAAGTGCTTGCACATAGTAGGTGCTTGATAAACGCTTATTTCCTTCCTTCCATTTTCCTACTGAGTGTTCTGCGTATCATTCACAATGTGACATTAAGATTCAAATTTTGTAAAAGTAGGGTTTCCAAATAACTGTTGAACATTGATCATGCACAGCCCCACCCTTCCTTAGTCCCTTTCTAACTAGAACTTTTTGCTTTTCATTGCCTGAGATATTAAATCCATAATAATCCTCCTCCACTGCCTATTGTTTACAAGTAGTCGTCCCATCCTAACAAAAGCTTGAAGAGAGTTTATTCTTTATGTGAAGGAGAGAACTGGACTATATAATGTTTTTCTTCCATCTATAGTTTTCATACCAAGAAAATTAAAAATTTTAGAATAGCATGGGCATTGTGTGTGTGGGGGGACGGGTGGGAAGAAGATGGTCTTTTAAACAAGCTGATAATTTAAAAAATCCTGTTGGGCAAAATCTGGTTTTATCTAATAAAAATTATAAGAAGTTACAAATTCTTATATTCTTTAAAACTATAAGAATGTTTAAATTGGAATGCCTCCTCCAATAGTCCTTAAGTAACCCGACAATGTACTTTTACCTCATTCACCAAACTTTAATAGCTGCGCTGTTATTAAATCTGACTGTAGTTCTATTTGATTTTTTTTTCATAGAATTGCATTCAATCCAGCACTTTGGTCTACCCTCCTGGAAACCGTCTTCATTGGAAAATCTATTGAGAACTTTGATCCCCTTATAAACTTACCCTGTGACCAGTTCATTTCATTGATCTGATCCTAAAATGTAAGCATGCAAGAAACCTCAGATAATTGGTTTGCTCTGATAGACTTACATAAGGTCACATGAATGGGGTGTTTGGATTGAAAGGAAAGCTGAAAATAATGTGAAAAGATTTCCTTTAGTGCTTGCCTTTTTGTTGAAAAGATCAATGGATTAGTTTCATCTCTGGAACAGAAAAAGAACCAAATAGAATCCCAGCTATTTTTTTATTTGATGCATTATTAATTACAGTTAGGGTAGCTTTATACTAACAAAGGGGAGTGGAACATTAAGGTAATTACCTCAAGAGTTCTATTAAAAAGTAAAGAAATTTATAGAATCTTAGAGATGGAAGGTGCTTCATAGATCACCTAATCCCAGTTCTTTATTCTATAGATGAAGGAGCATGGACTTACTGATTGAAGAGCAGGGCTTTCACATTAGCAAGACTGTGTAAGGCATTCTGTCTTGGATTATTACTAGGCAAATGACCCTGAGTAAGTTACTCAACTTCTCTAAACCTCAGTTAATATATCTGTAAAATGGGGATGAGAGCATCCATAGTAACTCTGTCATTGGATTGTTGTGAGGATCAAACAAAACAACATTTATAAAGTGCCATATACATTTTAGTAATTATTATAAACTTAGGCCTGGAGAGGTGAAGCTACTTGGCCAAAGTCACATAGATAATTATTGGCAGAAATAAGTCAAAAATCAAAGTCCTTGGTCCAGTGCTTAAAATATTAAGGCAGATTGCTTCCCATAATTATTTTGCTTTTCTAATTAGGATAGATAAAATGACTGTGGTTTGCTATTGTTTTGTATGTCTACTTTCCCCCTGCATTATTTACAACACTGTCTACATTCACCCCCTCACTTTCTAAAAACTGTCTTGTTTTGCCCATAAATAATGACTTAAACCAGGGCAACCACGTCAGTTGAGATGCCTGTTGATTTTCAGTGTCCTGTGGTAAAACGAATCCATCTATCTTTAACACAAAAAGAAACCTCAAGAAACCAGAGTCTCCTGGCCATGGTCAAAATGCTATCTGCAAAGAGGATGTTTTAACAAGTGTCAGTTAGCTACAAAATCAGTTCCTGTCCACAGCTCACTTAGCTATTCATGTTAATGACCCTGAATGTCCTGATTTGGGGAGTGGATCTTCTATCTTTGTTGGATTTCTAGATGTTCTTCAAATACTAATGCTTTAATGTTCTCCCCACCTCCAATAAATTTTTAGAAGACAAAAGGTTAGAAAAGCATATACTAAAAAATTGCCAATACTTCTAATTATTAAATTATTAACCCACAAGGGTGAATGAAGTGATTCGGCTCTCTGAAAAAACAAGACAGAGATAATCAACCTCTTAGAATGATGACAAGTTTTCATATTTCCTTTCTTTAATATGACTGGCAGCCTCCTTGGGAGATGAATGTCTACTGATAGGGAAGCATTAGGGTACAGTGGAAAAACTTCAGCGCTGGATATGAGTTTAACTTCTGCCTTTGGCTCTTGCTACCTGTGTGACCATGGGCAAGTTATATAACTTCCCTGGAACTTAATGTCCTCATTCATAATATGAGATTGGTGGATTAGAAAGTCTCTGAGCTCTATCATCCTAATGTAGCCTGAAAGGGTGCTCGTATCACAACTTGACTAGTGTGTAAATAAGTTCAATGAGAAGTTATACGTAGAAGATGTATTGGATTCCATGACGTCTTGGGGAGGTGGGGGGAAGAAAATCTGGAACTCAAAATTATGTAGAACCAAGTGTGGTAAACTAAAAATAAAAAAAAATAAAATATAAAAAAATAATTTAAAAAAGGGTGCTAGTAACACCATATTGTGGATTGGTGGGAGAGGAATACACTCCCCTCTTCTCACTAATTGCCTATGATTTCTGACCATACGACCAGGAAAAATACTGAGTCACAGGAGTGGCTTCTTAGATGACAAAGGGTTTTCATCATTGTTAGCAATTGCACAACACCTGGTATTGGATACAGCAAGTTGGTTTAAATGGAAGAAGACCATAGGATTAGAACAAGAAGGGAGGGACCTTAGTGGCTCATTGAGGAAAGAGTGTTGGGTAGTAGATACAGTGCTTGACTTCAAGTTAGGAAAATATGAGTTCAAGTCCCTGCTCAGACACTTATAATCTGTGTGACAAGTCAGTCAACCTCTTTGGCTTCAGTTTCCCTATCTATAAAAATGGGACAGTTGGATTTAGTGGTGTCTAAGGCTCCTTTCATCTCTGAATCTAGGAACCTATGATTTCTTCAGATCATTCTAAGCAGGCCTTCCACCTTCAGTCATCCTCTCTTCAGCTCATTCTTCCATATTACTAACCTGGTCATATCTTCATTCATCCTTATGCTCTTGTCAGAGGGACATCATGGAACAGTGAATAGTGTTGGAGTCAGAGAACCTCTGTTCAGATCTCAGCCTCTGATGCTTAGAGGACTAGCTATATACCCATGAAAAGTGGAGGGAAGGAAAATAAGCATTTATTAGGCACCTACTATGTGCCAGACACTGCTAAACACCTTTACAAACATTATGTCTTTTTCTCCTTACAAGTACCCTGTGAGGTAGGAGCTGTTTTGACTCTCATGTTACAGATAGGGAAACTGAGTGATTTGCCCAGAGTTACACAGCTAGTAAGTATTTGAAGGTGGATTTGAACTCAGCTCTCCCTGACTCCATGCCCAGTGTTCTACACACTTCACCACCAGATATTTCTTGTTCTCGTGAACAAGATACTTAATTTCTCTGAATTTAAGGCAACTCTAAGATTTATCTAGAGTCATAGGAAGGCTTTAATCCCTGTTGATGTTCACTGTCAAAATCACAAGTCCTCAAGTCATTCAAAAAGCATTTATTAAGTGCCTACTATGTGTCAGGCACTGTACTAAGCACTAGGGCTAACAAGAAAGGCAAACGCAGTCCCTGCCTTCAAGGAGTTTACATTCAACACATGACCTACTGCTCTATACCATATATATATATATATATGTATATATATATATTTATATTAGATACAAGGTAACTGAGAGAGAAAGATACTAGCAGCTGTTGAGGAGGGGAGAGGGATGGGCCCAAATCTCCTGCAGAAGGCAGGACTTGAACCAATGTGGATGAGGAGGAGGAGGAACCAAGGAATCTGGGGAGACTTATGGGGGAGATGAGGGGGCAGGGCATTCCAGGTTTGGGGAACAGCCAGTTCAGAGGCATAGAGACAAGCAACAGTGTCATACTTGAGGAATGGGAAAGGAGGCCAGTGTGGATTATTGAGTATGTGAAAGGGAGTAAAGTATAAAAAGACTGGAAATGTAGGAAGAGGCCAGGCTGTGAAGAGCTATTGATGTAGTGACTTTTGATCATCTCATTCCTCCACTCGAAAATCTTCAGTGGCTCCCCATTGCTTATCAAAGGAAGCTAAACTCCCTTCCTGATGAAGGTTCTCCATGATCTGTCTACAACCTGCTCAGTCTTATTTCATATAACTCTCCTTGATGTACTCTATCTTTTGGTGAAACTAGGCTACTCTCCACCCCTCATCTTAGTGTTCTTGTCTCCTGGCTCCATGCTTTTATTCATAAATGGAGACCCATACTTGGAATAGAATCTTTCCCTGGATTGCTGAAGTCTCTTTCTTCTTTAAGGGGCATCTGTAAAAATCCCTGCCTACTTTCTTCAATGACTAACTAGATGCTGGCCCTTCATGAAGTCTTCCCTGATCCCTCTTCTATCCAGAGAGAAGTCATGTCCCCTTTATCAATTTTCAATCAATCAATAAACATATGCACTATGCTAAGTGCTGGGGGCACAAAAAGAGACAAAAGATGGTGCCTGCCCTCAAAGAGCTTACAATATCTCATAGTGCTCTGACTCTCATAGGATCATAGCTCTAGGGCTGAAAGGAGCCTGAGGAACTGTATAGTCCAAACCCTTCATCTTTGCAGCTGAGAAAATTGAGCCTCAGAAAGATAAAGTGATTTGTCCAAGGTCACACTGGTAGTACAAGTATCAGAGGCAGAATTGAATCCATATTATTTAACTCTGCTTTCATTGGTATAGGGAATAACAGGGGAGGAAATTCCTTCTACCAATGTAAGTCACCATTTGCTCTGCAAATTGTAAGCTTACAAATTTATCTATCTATCTATCTATCTATCTATCTATCTATCTATCTATCTCATCTATCTATTCATTCATTTATTCATTGCTTTCTTTCTTTCTCTTTCCTTCTTCCTTCCTTCCTTTCTTTTTCTTTCTTTCTTTCTTTCTTTCTTTCTTTCTTTCTTTCTTTCTTTCTTTCTTTCTTTCTTTCTTTTTCTGTCTCTTTCTTTCTTTCTTTCTTTTTCTTTCTCTTTCTTTCTTTCTTTCCTTCCTTCTTCCTTCCTTCCTTCCTTCCTTCCTTCCTTCCTTCCTTTCTTTCTTTCTTTCTTTCTTTCTTTCTTTCTTTCTTTCTTTCACTCTTTCCCTATCTATTTATTCATCCACTTATTGACACTACCTCCCACATCCTGCCTCACATACTTACTAGCTGTGTGACCTTGGACAAGTCACTTAAGTGCTTTTAGTCTCAGTTTTCTTTTCTGTGAAATGGGGATAATAGCCCCCACCTCACCCACTTTGTTGTGAAGATCAAGTGAGATAATATATCTAAAATACTTCGCAAGTCTTAAAATGCTATAGAAATGCTAGCTATTATTATTATTATTCGTCTATTATCTCTCAGTCTAAGACTACGAGAGGCATTGTGCTGTAGTGATGAGATCCACTGGAAATGGATTCTGAAATTAATGGTCTTGAATGCCTTCTCTGAGAGCTAATAACTGTGTAATCTTGAGCAAATCAGTTAACCTCTCTGGGCCTTACATCCTCATTTTAAAAATAAGGGAGCTGGACTTGATAATGTCTAAGATCTTTTCTAACTCAGAATACGAGTATGCCTAACAGCTCCTGATTTGGCCAGTTTATTTGAACAATTAGTGAATTCAGTGGCAAAAATTGTATGTCAGACAACTGCTTGAATACAGTAGTAGTCTAGGTAAAATGACTCTTCTTTTTCAGGGTTTTCTTTTTAATGTTTCTTGTTAATCTGAATTTGGTAAAACATCAATAAATATGATTTTTCCTTATATAAAGAACAGAAAAAGAGGATTGATATGAATCCTCCTTGATATGAAGCCATTGATCCAAAGTAAAAGAGACAAAGCCAATTATATAATATGGTTAGCACAGTGTGTGGCATATAGGAAGCAATTAAATGTTTATTGATTGATTATTTTTTTAATGGACATATAAGGTAGTCTATTGGACTAATGGAAATCTGATCATAGGAAATCAGATTCTTCCAGTTTTCCACTGAGTCTGAGTCAGCTCAGGTGGTATAATGGACAGAGTTCTGGATCTGGAGTCAGAAAGACCTGAGTTCATATTTGGCCTCAAACAATTATCATCTGTGTGACCACAGGGAAGTCTGCCTAACTCAGTTCCCCCATATGTAAAGTAGGGAAGACAATAGCTCCTACTGTCCAGAGTTGTTGTGAGGATAAAATGAGATCATATTTATAAAGTGCTTTGTAAACTTTAAAGTGTCACATAAGTCATAAAGTATCATATCATCATAGTCACTGTATCTTGTGTTAGAAGTACCCTAATTTTATATGCACATGAACGGGCATTTCAAAATAGGATTCTGGTTTTTATATTTCATTTGGAATGGTTTTCCTAATCTCACCTCAAGCAGATCTAATCTTGTACAGCATTATCCAAGTGGTAAGAAATCTTTGTTATCTGAGGACTTTTCCAACAACCTCATCCCCTCACTTAACTGGTTTAAAGGTAGAGATTTAACTTAATTACAAGTCAGGCTGCAAGGCTGCTCCTGATGTCATCCTGAAGCACCACTGAGATAAAATAATTCCAAGGTTGGTTCTTATCAGGAGTGACTGTGACCAGGAGGACATTTTGGTAGTTCTAAATGTTTTGCTTTTTCTTGACCAGGATCCAGGTCAGCCATTTGTGTTTAAGTGTTGTACAGAGGATGAGAATTTAAGTACATTGAGGTCTTACTTGAGGGCAGAAGAAACTTTTTGAGTCATTCCCAAACTTTTGGAATCTTTCTAAAGGAAACAGCTGTGAAAACAGGATGGAGAGAAATAAAAGCAATGCCATAGCTTTTTCAACAGCTTCCTGGGACACACCACAGTGATGTAGGCTCAGGAGTACAGCCTGAGCTGCCTCCTATTCTCTAATTTCTTCCTTCTCAATTTTATACCTTGAGAACCACCTAGTCTTCTATACTGGCCATGGCATGGACAGTATCTAAGAAGTAAGCACCTGAAAATGGGCCAAAAGAAAATGTTCAAATTTTCCACTGGAAAAAAGTGAGGTAGAGGATAGACAGGGGATAGATGTGTATATCCATATTGTATAGGTGGCAGAGATTGCAGTTATGAAGATCTGGGGCAAATTAGCTGTGTGACCATGAGAAAGTCCTTTAAACTCTTAATACTCCTGGGCAGCTGTTAATTGCATGCATATTGGTGGAACTGCATTGGTAGAGAGCATTTACATAGCAGAAGTTCCACATATTAATGAAATCGTAGGTTTGTACTGCCTCCTTCCATCCCCACCCCTAAATGTGCAAGACATTACACTAAACATGAGTATGCAAAGGTAAAGAGGGATACAATCCCTTCCCTTGAGAAATTTACAATCTATAAAGAGCATATTATATATGTAAATAAATACACATATTATATATGTACACACATACATATTTGTTTATGTAACAAAGTAAAATATGGTTAGAGACAAAGGAGAGATGGGATATCTGAGGAAGAAGAAAACGTTTTCAGCTTTTGTGTGTTGGGGATGGTGGCAGTGGAGCAAGGGAGGATTCATGGAGGATCTGAGCCTTGAAGAAAGATAAAAGCTTCAATCCAGATTGGCCAGATTTATTTATTTATTTTTGACAAGTCCAAAGATTGACAAAAATGAAAGAGAAAAAGGAAAATAAAAGTAAAAATAAAGGGAGAAATGGGAAAAGCACATTAAAGACAGTTTTCATTCCCAACTAATTTTAATGCCTGATTTATAGTTAGAAAATAGGATTACATAGTAGATAGATTATTGGCTTTAAAATATGGAAGACTTGGGATTTAAACCTGCTTCAGACACTTCCAAGATGTGTGGCCCCAGACAAATCACTGAACCTCTCCCAGCTTCAGTTTTCACATCTGTAAAATGGGGATTATAATAGTACCTACCTTCCAGAGTTGTTGCAAGGATAAAATGAGAAAATAAATGTAAAGCACTTTGCACATCTCAAAAGTGCTGTATAAGTACTAACTATGATTATTTTTCAATCTGATTCAAACAAGCATTTATTAAATGCCTGCTATGTGCCAGCTACTTTTCTAAGTGCTAGAGATTAGGAATAGAATAGGGATTGGCTATATTATATCACTGGCCTAGGGAATGCCCAGGCGATGAAATTCTCTCTATGAATGAAGGTCATCACCTCCTCTGCAACTTACAGCCATAAAGTTGTCTGGAGTACTGAGATACGAAGTGACTTGTCTAGGATCACTTAGCCAATATGAAACAGTTCATGCCCATCATGAGCTTATGTTCAACTGGCATCCTTGATATGGAGCTAGGAATTTCGTAATGGATAGGATTCTCATGCATAGAATCGGAAAATATATTTAATGTATTTCTGAGGTCCCTTATAATTCAAACATCTAGGATTCAATTAATATCCATATCTATGTTTATATCCTTTCTATATGTCTACTTTTATCTGGATATCTTCCCACCATTGCTCCTAGTCTTATATTTAGAGGCCAAAGAAAACATATCAGGTTCCTCTTTTGCATGTCAATTCTCCAAATACTTGAAGACAGCTACCAAGATTCCCTTTCTTTTCTGGGCTAGATTTCCCTGGGTCCTTTGGCCACTCCTCATCTAGGTTCACAGCAATATACATTTAGAGCTAAAAGAGACTTAAGAGGTTTTCTAGTTCAACCTCCACATTTTACGGATGAAGAGACTGAGGTTCAGAGAGGCTACCTCTAGTAACGCATATTTGACTACTGTTTGGGAACTAATAATTTTGGAGAGTTGCCTAGAGCCTTGAAAGGTCAAATGACTTGTCTAGGGCCTCTCCTCTCTCTATACATACACACGTATATGCACATATATGCAAATACTTTCCCCTTATTGGTTACACTGCCAAATGAAGGATGAAATAATTATCCTCTGCCTTAGATATTGGGGAAGGTACAAAATTTAAACAAGACAATATGATATAGTCCCCGCCCTTATGGAAATATAAAATCTAGTAGGCAGATGAGACAGAAAAACAGAAATTTTGTCACAGAAATCATCCTCTATTTGGAGACTTTATTGATCCCTTCTGTCCTGTTTTCATATATGTGTATATGCTGAATACTCACAAGTGTAGATATATAAATATATCTTCCTTTATTGAAGATATCACTAAGGTATACCGTAATGTCATGAATTAACTTCAAATTCATTATCAAAATAAACCTAAATAAATACTATATATTCACTTGAATGAAGAGGAATGTCATGCCATATACTTCAGTCACTAACAATCCTCCAGTCAGCTCATTAAAAGGTACAGATTGATCTATTTCATGAACTTCATCTTGAACAATCAATGGATCTCATATATAAGCTTTTATCTTCTACGTTGAAGTGGCCTAGGAGTTTCTGTTGCACTGCAAAAAAAGACAACGAAGAAATAATCACTGCTGAATTAATTTTAGTTCTTTTCTTGTTGGGTCTAAGGAAATCATAGTGCTTATCTATTTAATCTCTGGGTTATTTAGGGCTATATATGCTATAATTTCCATTTTAAATTATTTGAATTGTGCTTTTTTGATCACTTCCTATGATGATATCTCTCTGTATCTCTTAGAAACAACAATCAGGCTAGAGCATTTAGTCTAGGTCACTGGACAGTTCCCCAGTGATTGATATGGATCAGCTTGTAATTGATTAGGTTTCAGTTTGCATCAATCAGGAAGGCTGGTAGGAAAGAACATATGGACAACTTGGGCTATGTCATGGTTCATTTGGCCAGGTGCTAATAGACATCTAAGAATAATGTCAAGAGTGCTGATGCTCAAAATGAGCTGATGCTAGCAAGGAAAGTTAAGAATAGCAAAACAATTTCCATTTTTTTGTTTTAGGTATATTGAAGAAAAGGAGAAAAATCAATTAAAGAATAGGACTACTACTTGGGGTGGCTGTATGGATGATAATGAACTACAGAACAAAGATAGAGTGGCTCAACTATTATTGTTTTTCTTCTGTTTTCTTAGACAAAATGAAAAATCTTTGCCCTGGAAAAAACAGAATGAAAATGACTAATAGGGAGTAAAAAGCCAAGAGAAGTAAAAACCTCCAATAAGGACGCCTAACTAGTTTTGATGAGTTCAGAACTACTGCCCATGTGAATTATCTTCCAGGCTCTTTAGAAAGCTAATAAATTTGATTGATGTGTCGCTGTCAATGGTCCTTAATGGAATATGAAGAAGAGATGCTATGGGACTAAAGAAGGGCAAATATTGTCTCAATTTCCAAAAAATGAGAAGAGAACAGAGTTTGCATGTTCAGTTCAACTCAACTCTACAGATACTTATTAAGCAACTACTATTCACTAGGGACCATGATTGGAATTGGGAAGATAAAGACAAAAATGAAAGTCCCCGACCTCAAGGAGCTTATGCTTTATACAGAATGGAAAATAAAAAGTAATTTGAGGAAGGAGAGAGAATTATTAGTTGGTGGGGATCAGTAAAAGTTCTGGGCAGGAGATGATCTTATGATAAAACATCTGTGTTTCTGTCTTATCTCCTTTTAGACTTTACATTTTCACAAGGACAGGGACCACACCATATTTAAACTTTACATCTTTCCTAGTGTCTAGAACAGAAGATAATTTCATTCTTCAAAAGGTAGAGGAAGCAGCAAGGGGAAACTATTCCAGGCACACTTCTTACAAATAGAAAGGAACTTGTGGCTTAGATGAAATAATGTTGACCTTGAAGAGAAATGATACCCCCTCCTATAATTTCTGACTGAAGAGAAGAAAGATAGTTATAGACTGACATATGCCCTAGATGTTGGGAGAGAAAATTTCCGCAAAGAATTAAAAAGAAAGATCAGGAGAATTTCATGGAATAAAGCTCAATATAGGAATTCAGAGCTGGAGGAATGGGAAACCTTCCATTCTGAAATTCTAAAAACTTAAAACAGTTTAAGTAAAGAGTAAAAACCAGAGTCTACTAAAAAAGAATCAATGGATGGAAAAGGAATTTACCAACCAACTTAGATTCAGGATGAAAATAAGAGTGTAGTATGATCTTAAAAAATAGAAGAAATTAACATATTAGAATGTAAGCTCCTTGAAGGCAGGGGCTATTTCACTTTTGTCTTTGCATTCTTAGCACCTATCACAGTTCCTAGCACATAGCAGACAATTCAGAAATGCTTGTCGATTGCTTGAAATTGAGTCAGCAAGGAAATTGACTAGAGTGAATGGCTTATGTTAGCAAGTGACAACAACAAAACTTGAATACGTAGACTAAAACAAGATTATGGTGGGATCAGGAAGCCTAAAGTTGAATTTATTTAGGGAATCCAATTAGTCTGTCTCTGCCCTGAAAAGGGGAAGTTAAGCATTGCCTAATTGTCTAGTGGTTTTATTAGAGTAGACTGAAAAATCTGATAATTGTTTTTCAAACCTACTTTTCCCTTAGTAATTACTTAGTAATTACTCCATTTTTGAGTTAGTGAAATGTGTAAAGGTGGGACTTCATTCTTTCATGTGTCTTTATATCTAAGTCAGTACTTGGCCATATTTTTGATCTGGCTAAATGGTCTCAGCTGGGTGCCACAGTGGATAGAGGGCTGGGCTTCATGTCAGGAAGACCTGGGCTCAAATCCAGCCTCAGGAACTTCTTTGGTGATGCAAACTTGGACAAGTCACTTAATCTCTGTTTGCCTCTGGAGAAGGCAATGGCAAACCACTCCAGTATCTTTACCAAGAAAACCCTATGGGCAGAGACATGCATGGGGTCATGAAGAGTTGGACATGACTGAAATGACTGAACAGCAGTGGTCTCAAGGTCACGCATGGAGAGAGTTGAAAAATACTGCTTTGCTTGATTCTATGAACAATATTGGTCTAGATCTTATCTATACAAACGTATTTGGAAAGAATGCAGAAAAATTTGGTTGTCTGTATTTTAGATTCTCCTTCAGGTAAAAATATGGAGTAAAATTGATTCTTTTGGGTCTTGTCCAATTCAATTTGTCCAATGTTTAATACTAAGCACCTACTATGTGTCCAGCACTATGCTAGGTGCTGTATATATAAAGACAAAAGTGAAACAATACTGCATTCAAGGAACTTACTAATGAGATAGTAAAGTTATTCATAAAGCTTAAAGTACTTTATAAGTGTTAGCTATTTTTATTATTAGATATTATAATATTATTGTGAGAATAATAGTGAAATTACTCTGTCATTGATATAGGCAACAATGAACTAGAATGACTGAAATTTTCATTCCTAGACCTCTCTCTCCATCCCTCCATCCCCCTCTCCCTCCCCTCCCTCTCTCTTTCTTCTTCCCTCCCTCTGCTGTTTTCTTCCTCCTTCCTCTCTTTCCCTACACCCCTCTTTTTCTCTTCCTCCCTCCCCCTCCTCTTCTTCTCTCTCTTCCTCACTCTCTTTCTCTTTCTTTCCTTTTTGGTATACATGTTGTATCCCCCAAATAGGTCGTCACCTACTTGAGGCTAGGGACCACATATCATCTGATCTGTTTTCCTAGTACCTAGCAAAGTGCTTTATCTATCATATGTGCTTAATACGAGTCTGCTGGATTGGAGTAGGAATATAATGGATGGAGGGTGAAACTGGGGAGAAGGAATGGGAAAAAAGCCTTAGGAAAAATGGAGGTTCCAATATATTCGCAGCTCACATTTACATAATGTTTTCCAAAGTACAAAGCATTTTATACACATTCTCTCATTTTCTCTTCACATGTGCCTGTGATAGGACCATGTGCTTGCCCTGTTATTTTTTAAATGAGGAAAATGAGGGATAGGGAAGCAAAGTGATTTGCTTGAGGTTCCATGAATAGTAAGTGGCACATCAGGGACTCAAGCTCAAGTTTCTTGGTACTGGATCCAGGTTCTGCTTTCTCTAAGAAGTAGGTAGGATGGTGGATGAAGTTTTGGTCTTAGAGCCAGAAAGATCTGAGTTCAAACTAGTTCAGTTACTAGCTGCTTGGTTTTAGGCAAACAGATTTTAAATGATTTACCAAGGGTCACAACGCTAGCAGGTGACTAAGGTCAGATATGAATTCAGGTCTTGCTCCAGGTCTAGCACTGTGCCTCCTAGCTAGCTCCCAAGATACATATATGGAAGTCACATAATTTCTACATATATGTGGTTACCCTACATCCAGTGAAATGGATATAAAACTTTTGATTCAATGGAAAGTTTTACTTTTTCTGTCAAAGTGTGAAAAATCTTGTAGTATTAATTCTCTACATATTTGGTATATATTTATATATGTGCACATTATCTGCCCCTTTAGCATGTAATTCTTACATTCCTTGAAAATTAGGATTCTTTCATTTTTTGTCTCTATGTCTCTAGTGCTTAATAAAGTACTTAATACAGAATAGGCACTTAATAAATACATGTTGATTTATCGATTAGTTTATTGATGATTTGATGATCCATGCAGAAAGATGACGTGAAGATTGATAAGACCATTGAGTGAGCAACATTCTTGGGGTATGAAACCTTTGAATGCCTTACATAGGTTTCTACCAGAACTATCATTTACTCTACAGTAATAGATAAAGTACTTCTGATTACATAAGAACTCATTCAAACTGCATCCAAAGAAATATACCATTTTAATCAGTGAAAGGCTCTACCACACGAAACTATGAGTAATAATAAGAATTGTTAAATAGGTATATATGGAGTCAGTACTAGAAGCTTTCTCAATAAATATAGGAGTAAAGCAAGAATAACCCAATTCTTCACTATTATTTGATGTAATTCTAGAAATGATAATGAAAATATAAAGTCATACACATAGACAAAGAGGAGACATTTCTATGTTATTTGCTGATGTAATGATAGTTTACATACCAAATTCCAGAGAAACATAAAATAAAATAATACAATGAATAGTTATAGCAAAGTAGAAGGTTCCAAATTTATAAAATTAATAGCATTTCTATAAAGTAATAATAAAACCCAGGAGAAAATAACAGAAAGGTAATTCCTATTTAAAATAACTGTAAAATGCATAAACTATCTGGTAGAAAGTCTTTTAAGGTAGTATCAAGACTTATATAAAAAAATTGAAAGTACTCTATAAAGAAAGATGTAAATGTAAGGAGGAATATTCAATGCTTGTGGCTGCACTGCATCAGTAGAAAAAAAGTGATGATATTATTTGAGTTAACTTACAGGTTTAATACTATACTAATCAAATTATCAAGAGAATACTTCATAGAGATAAAATATTTTGTGGACAAAATAAAATTAATTTAGAGGAACAAAGGTCTGGGATCTCAAGGAAAATATTGAAAAAGTAGGAAAAAAGTGGTAATAATGCTTTTAAATCTGAAATTATGCTATAAAGAAGTTATCTTTGAAACTGGTAGGTACTAGTTTAAAAAAAGATAGAAAAGGACACCAGTGGAACAGAGCAGATAAGGATGAATCAGAAACAATTGAACCAACATCCCAATGTTCAGTGAACCTGAGAATTATAAACTACTTGAGGAAGGACTCTCTATTTGACAGAAACTGCTGGGAAAAATTGGAAAGCAGTTTTGCTGCAATTAGGTTTAGACCAGCATTTTATGTTGTCTACTACACTAAGCTCAAAATGGTTAGACAACATGACCATTAAAGTACACAAGCATAAAAAAATGAGAATAGAAATGGATTTAGTACCTAGCTCCAGGGTCAGAGGCCTTGGGTTCAAATTCCACCACGGATGCTCACTGCCTTTGTGATCTTGGGCAAATCATTTAGCACCTCGGGTTCTCAGTTTACCATAAAATGAGGAGGTTGTATTACTTACCCTATCGGGTTGTTTCTAGCTCTATATCCACGTTCCTTTAAGAAATAATTGCCAATCAGGAGATCAAGGAAATCACAGAAGGCAAAATAGATAATTTTGATTGTATTTTGAAAAGCTTTTGCACTATTAAACCCAACCAATTAGAATAACAAGGGAGGCAATCAACTAGGAAGAGATTTCATCAAATATCTCTGGTCAGGGTCTGATAACCAAGATATATGTGGAACTGCTACAGAAACCTAAGACCAAGCGAGAGCCATGTTCCAATGAATGTTTTCAAAGGGTATGAATGAAAAGCTCTTAAAAGATGAATTGCAAACTCTTACTAACCAAGTGAAAAAATGCTCTATGTCATAATAATAAGAAAAACGCAAACTAAGCAGCTCAGAGTTTTTAACCTCACGTCTATCAGTTTGGCAAAGATGGTGAAAGATGGGATAGTCAATTTTAGGGGAAGACAAAAACATACACTACTGGCAGGGCTGTGAATTCAACCAACTAAGTTAGGGACTATCAATGTGGAACACTGAATATACTGTTGGGATTTATGTGTTGGTTAGTTTTAGTCAAGTTTTTCTTTTTCCTGCTTTATCCTTTGTTATAAGGGTTTGTTCTATGAGTTAGGAAGAGAAAGAGATACACTGTGAGATTAAGGTGATGTTAAGACAAAAGATAGTGATATACACATACTTATTAAATAAATGTGTAGATGTGTGTATATATATGTGCTTTTATACTAATTTCTAGGATCCTAAATGGGAGAAAGTGTGGTGAAGAAGCAAAGATTAGCTCAGCAAAATCTACAACTACTACTGTTTCCCTTACTTCTCAAGGATCTTGTAAATGGGAATGGCTCTTTAGGAAGTCTGTGCAGACTGAGAAAATCCAAATATCTTTAATACACAAAAATATATCCATGTATATGTCCAGACTAATGATTTTATTGGCATAGGGAACTCTTCTTTTATGGAAAATCTCTCCAATGATGCTGATTGGCAACATATTATTACTTAGAGAGAATTGAGTAGGAAACTGAGAGGTTACATGGCTTGCAGAAAGTCATATGATACAAAGGCATGCTGACCCTAAGACTGACCCTCTACCCACTATTTTCTCATGCCTTTCACATTATTATCGTTATCCATAATGATGTAATTATCATTTGTGTTATTGAGTTTTTTTCAGTTGTGCCCAACTCTTTGTAACCCCATTTGGGGTTTTCTTGGCAGAGATACTGGAGTCATTTGCCATCTCTTTCTTCAGCTCATTTTACAACTGAGGAAACTGAGGCAAACAGGGTTAAGTGACTTGTCCAGGGTCATACAGCTTTTAAGGGTCTGAGGTCATATTTGAACTCAAGAAGATGAATCTTCCTGACTCCAGGTCCAGCACTCTATACATTGTGTCACCTAGCTGCTCCATAATTATAATTTATATTAAGTATTTTAATGATTTGTAGTTAATGGCTACTCCAAGGTCACACATCTACAAAATGGAATGGACTGTCTCTGGGGGAGATGAATTCCCATTTATTGGATATACTTAAGGGAAAGATGGATGACTATTTGTCAGGTAAGTAAAGATTCTTTTAAAGTATAAATTGGACCAGGTAGCCACTGAAGTCCCTCTCAAAATCTGTGATTCTGGTGGAGTCAGGAACCCTGGCCTTCTTATTCCAAGGTAAAGACTTAACAAATGTGCAACGTTCTTGTGGAATCAAAACATTTATTTTAAGAAATCAGGATTATAGATTTCAAGCTGGAAGGAACCTTCATTTAGTTAAAATCTAATCCCTTCATTTAGCTAAAAAATTCTGAATTTAAATGCCCC
Source organism: Trichosurus vulpecula (assembly GCF_011100635.1). NCBI lineage: Eukaryota > Metazoa > Chordata > Mammalia > Diprotodontia > Phalangeridae > Trichosurus > Trichosurus vulpecula. The sequence goes on along the minus strand of NC_050576.1, from coordinate 53,428,215 downwards.
CAAAAAGCCTGCCTCCATATACATAGCAGAACACACAAAAAAGAAGATTGCATATAAAACTGTGACTCCCCATTTCATACCATTTACTTTTTTAAAAAGTGTAAACTAAATTCCATGCTTTTTTCAAAATTGTTCAACTTCTGTGTTTCTTTCTGAACCTCTATTCTCTCCTGTGTTTTAAAAAAGTTTCAATTTTCCTCTCCCCCACTTTTGGGGGCATTGTTATTATTTCTAATAGATCTAGGAAGTTTTCATTTTTATTCCTTGAAATGTAGTGTCCAGCTTTTTTTTTTAAATCATGGTTTTCAGAAAATCCAAAGATTCTTTCATTAACTCTTTCCTCAACCTGTTTTCAAGGTTAGTTGTTCTCAATATCAGATCTTTTACATTTTCTGTTATTTCCCTTGTCTTTTGATTTTGTTCTAATATTTCTTGCTGCTTCATGGAGCCATTGATTTGTTTGGTCTATTCCAGTTCTCAAGGATTCTGTTTACTTGGGTAAGGTTCACAATTTTCTTTTCCAAGGTATTTATTCTTCCAATTCTTTCCTCCAGAGCTTTTATTTAATTTTAACCTCTGGCTTTATTTTTCCAGGTTTTCTGATCATCCTTGTGGATAATCCACTTTTTTTCTCTTTGAATTTCTGGAGTTACTCTTGCCTTCTTTTGGGGTATCTCTAGATGTGCAATAACTTATTGTACTGGTAGGTATCTACTTCAGGATTCTCATCTCTTGAACTTTAGTGCCTGAATTGGGACTTTTATGCCATGGCTAGGCTTCACTCCTTGCTATGATTTTAGGTGGGGCAGTTGGCTCTTCTTGGCTTCATCTTGGGCCATCTTAGTTCCTGTACTGACCTCAACCTCCAGGGGTTAGCCTCCCATGGAAACCTCCTTTGAGGTTAAGAATGCTGGATCTTTATGGTCATCTATGGCACCCTAGTATAGAATGTTAGAGACATCTGAACTTTTGGGTACCTGCAATGGCCTTGTCTGAGCACTGCTATGCCTGCTGTCTACATGTCTCTGGTTGCACTGGAAGGGGTGCTGGCTTATTTGCCTCTATTAGTGTTGGCAATATTGTTGGCTCTCTTTCTTATTTCCTTTGGGCTCCTGGCAGACTTTTTTTTTAAATCAGATTTTTTATTTTTAGTTTACAACACTTAGTTTTACATGTTCTTGAGTTTCAAACTTTCTTCCCTTCCCTCCCCTCCTCCCTCCCTGCTCCAGACAGCATGCAGTCCAATATAGGTTCTACATAAACCTTCGCATTAAACTTATTTACACAATAGTCAAGTTTCAAAGAAGATTTATGACCAATGGAATGAATCATGAGAGAGAAGAAACAAAACCAAAAAAAAAAGAGGAAAAAAAGAAAGAGCAAATAGTTTGCCTCAATCTGCATTCAGAATCCATAGTCCTTTCTCTGGATGTAGCTAGCTTTTCCCATCGCGAGCCCTTTGGAGCTGTCTTTGAGCCTTGTATTACTGAGGAGAGGCAAGTCTATCAAAGTTAGTCATCACAGAATCAATATGTCTGTTGTTGTGTATAATTGGCAGATTTTTTTGTGAAGTTCTAGGTGGGAGAAATTATTTACTATAGTTTTTCATTCAGTCTAGAGGCAACTTTCAGGATTTTTGCTGGAGTAAATATATAGTAACTTATCAGTCTGCTTTTGTTTAGCCAGCCATCTTGGCTAGAAATCAACTCTTATCTTCCTCCATACCCCACCGTTGTACAGAAGAGGAAGTTGAGACACCGAGTGGCTAAATGACTTGTCCAGAGTCACACAGCTAGTAAGTGTCTGAGGTGGGATTTGAACTCAGGTTTCCCTGACTTCCAAGTCCAGCGCCCTTTCCAGAAAGCCATACTCCTTCTGGATTAGGGAATGCTGCGATTTATCTGCTATCATGCCCAAATTTCGTTGTAATTTAAAAGTGAAAGTCTAATGTTATTCATCTCAGGGATTTAATCACCTGGGATCTCATAGGTTCATACACACAGTACCTTTGTTGTTGGCATTGTAGAAAGGAGATGAATGGAAATGTTGGCTGACTTTAGGGGAAAGAAGGATGCGAGGCCCTTGATTTTGTAATTAAATCCCTGATTTACCCTAATGCCTGGCAAAGATGTGCAGTGTAATTAACAATACCTGGCTCGGGCTATGCTATCAGTTCAGGAATGTGGGCAACGCACTCACCTCCTGCAAACTGTAGTTTTTTTGTGGCTTTTGATGCTAATTTCCAATATGTTCAGGATATCTTTATAGGACGTCCTCTGACACTGAATCTGGGGCATAAATGTTTCCAATCTGGCCAGTGCTGTATTTGAAGGTGACAGGCTGGACCAGCTAGGCTGCCAGAGACTAACTAGGTGAGCTTTGGTGAGTGAACAAATGGATCTCTTGGCCATTTACCACTCGAGTTAGTCACCTCAACTGGAAAACCGAGCAGATTTTCAGCATTCCCTTTTCATGGGAAGGCTTCAGAAAATCAGGACATTCACATAAGATGCTTGTTCACATTCCACCGCTTTCCTAACCTCTTCAATTTTAATGCCTGACTTTGAAAAGACTAAAAGTTGAAAACCCTTTTAGAGCTTAAAGAGAGAGACCTCAGAGGTCATTTTGTACAGGTGGAGAAATTCAAGTCTGGAGGGGTTCAGCGACTTGCCTAAGGTCACAAGGTAATTAAATAGCAGAATTTGGTCTTAAACTGAGGTCTTTTGACTTTAGATACAGTGCTACTGCACTAGTCCATCCCTTACACATTTTAGGTAAGAGGGGTATTGTAGGTGATACTGTGGATAGAGTGGCAAAGGGTGGAGAATCAGGCCTGGAGTCAAGAAAACCTGAGGAGTTCAGATCTACTCACAGACACTTACTAGCTGTGTGACCCTGGATAAGTCATTTCACCTGTTTGCCTCAGTTTCCTCATTCATAAAGTGGGAATAGGAATAGCACCGACCTCCCAGGCTTATTGTGAGAATCAAATGAGATAATAATTGTAAAGCTCTTAGCACCGTGCCTGACACATAGTAGGTACTGTATGAATGTTAGCTATTATTATTATTAATCAGGGTGGAGTAACATAAGGATTTTCTGTAATTTGGGACTTTTCTACACATACTATCATATTCATTTTCTCCCTTCTCCCAAGGGGAGGCAGGCAAGTGGTTCCTTTCTTAGGGGCTCTTGAGAAATCTTTAAAAGGATATTTTTTCAATCCACGTTTTGCTCCTTACCACCTGTTGCAATATGTGTCCCAAAGCCCCTCGCTATGGGATTCTCTCCTTATTGGTGGAGATGAATGTCCTGCCCTGTATGAGGGGCAGGGTGGAGTTCATGAGAGCCTTCTTCACTTCTCTCTGGGACTCTCCAAGCTTTGAGTCTTCTTTGGAACTCTTCAAGTAGGAGAGTTTGCTTTGGGCTCTTCTGGCTTCTAGCTTCAATAGAGAAGATGGAAGAGGCCAAACCCACTTTGGATTGCTGAAGGAAAAGACTGGAAAAACATTAGAGGAGCTGGTGTTTTCTGTCATGTCCCTCTTCCTAGCTAGCTGCAGCAGAGACTTTAGGGAGCTTCCTCTTGAATGAGATCTAGGACTCTTTCTCTTGGTTAAGCTTATCTTCTTCCCAATGGGAGAGCTCCTTCACTCTGTATTGTCTAGCATATATTCTTCTACGCTTACCTTATCTGATTTCTGTTTTGCTACTGATTTGGACAAATGGGTTTTCTTTGCTATTTGTTATGTATGTTCATTGTGGAACTGGTATTTGGCGAGAAAGGGGCCAAACCCTAGATAAGGAGCTTGAGATCCCCTTCCCCTAGTAGTAATGAGACAGAGTAATCAGAAGGTAGATTGAACCCAACCATATCCCCAGACTAGTAATATTTAAGTAAGTAGATAGATACAAGTCTAGCCTAGTACCCTCTCTCTTTATAGGCAGCTGGGTGGTGTAGTAGATAGAGTTCTGGGCTTGGAATCAGGAAGACTCATCTTCATGAGTTCAAATTTGGCTTCAAACAGCAGCTGTGTGATCCTAGGCAAGTCACTTAACCCTGTTTACCTAAGTTTCCTCATCTATAAAATGAGCTGGAGAAGGAAATGGCAAACCACTCCAATATCTTTGCCAAATAAATCCCAAATGGGGTCACGAAAAGTCAGACATGACTGAAATGACTGAACAACAGTAACCCCCTTTCTCTGAGGAGAGCAGAGAGGCCTCTGGCCCAACTTATTGCTTCCCCTTCTGGCAGGATTTAAAGTCTTTCTTGGAGAAGGGTTGGGACAGAAGAAGCTAGAGATGTTTATTTTGCCTCCCTTCAAGCCATGTGCAGGGCCTCCTTGTCACAGCTGGGCCTCAGCTACACGTAGAGGCTTCTCTCTCTCTACTTGAGGTTCTCTCCCTACACTATTTACACTTGAGAAAGTAACTTCCCTTCTTGGCATCTCAGCCTTTTCATCTGCCAAATGAAAAGGCTGTACTAGATAATGTCTAAAATCCTTTTTACCTCTCAGTCTAGGGTTGTATGACCTGATTCTGGACTTCTCTTGTTTCTTAACTCTTGGTCATTCCCCTCTACCCCACCCCTAACTGTAAACTCCTCTGGGGATAGGGTCTGTTTTTATTCATTTTTGTCATAACATTGGTAAAGTGCCTTGTACCTTGTAAGTAAACCAAACATTAGGTCCATCCATCAGAGGTATAGTACATTTTGTGGAAGGAAGGAAGAAAGGAAGGAAAGAAGTAAGAAAGGAAAGAAAAAGGAAGGAATAAAGGAAAGAAGGAAGGAAAAAAGGACAGAAGAAAAGAAAGAAGGAAAGAAGAAAGGAAGGAAAGGAAAGAAGGAAGTGAGGAAAGAAGTAAGAAAGGAAGTAAAGAAATAAGGAAGGAAAGAAGGAAAAAAGGAAGGAAGGAATGAATGAAGAAAGGAAGGAAAGAAGTAGGAAAGGAAGGAAAGAGGGAAGAAAGGAAGGACAGAAGGAAAGATGGAAGGAAAGAAGGAAAAAAGGAAAGAAAGAAGAAAGGAAAGAAAGAAGGAAAGAAAAAAGGGACAGAAGAAAAGAAGGAAGAAGAAAGGAAGGAAAGAAGGAAGTGAGGAAAGAAGTAAGAAAGGAAGAAAAAATAAGGAAGGAATGAAGGAAAAAATGAATGAAAGAAAGAAGGAAGGAAAAAGAAAGGAAGGAAAGGACAGAAGGAAAGAAGAAAGTGAGGAAAAAAGTAAGAAAGGCAGGAAAGAAATAAGGAAGGAAAGAAGGAAAAAATGAAAGAAGGAACAAAGGAAAGAAGGAAAGAAGCAGGAAAGGAAGGAAAGAAAGAAGGAAAGGATAGAAGGAAGGAAAGAAGGAAGACAGTAGGGAAAGAAGGAAGGAGAGTGGTATTTGCAGCTCTCTTTCCTGAGAACATGGAAGACATGGCACTCACCAGTGACCAGAAGGAGGTTCTCTAGTTTTAGCTTCAGCTTCATCAAAATTGGAAGAAGACCAAGGAATTCAGGCCCAGAAACACAGATCGTTTTGGAACAGTCCCCAAAAAGACAGCAGGTCATCCTGGGGATCTGATAGACTGGGAAAATCTAAATGGCCTTAATTTCACCCCTCAGCTATTGAGGCCCTTCTTCCCATAACAGACATTAACATCTCATAGCCCGTCCCCTCTCCTCTTCCCTTCCCACCTCACCCTGCAAGGGGGCTTTCAGAATTTATGTCCTTTACAAAAATGTACATAAAGAGAATGAGAATAACAACAAGAAAAGCCCAGGCTAAAAACTGTATAATTATAATGACCAAGCTTGGCTAATCCTGGAGAGGATTTACCTTTTCCCCTTCTTTTCAGAGCTGGGGACTAGCACTGTGGAATACTGCATATATGATCAGGCTTGATTGCCGTGTTGATTGGCTAACTAAATTGCTTTTTTTCCTCTTTCTTTTAAAAAATCTTTGTTATGAGGCATGGGGGGAGGTGAAGGAATGGGGAAGATATATTGTGAAATGAAGGTGATATTAAAAATAAAAGATAGAAAAAGTGACCTAAAAAAAGACAGTATGATCCTACTAACTTTATGCACTGTCTCAAAAGTAGGCACTGTATTTTTTTTTGGGTGGGGAGGCAGGGAGTACGAGGAAAATTTTACTTAAGAAAAGTGGGAGAGTGGGACACACTCTTTAATTCCATATTTCTCTTACAACGCATTTCCTCCTGCCTCACCCAGCTAATGTGTAGCTAGTCACTCTTCGCTCCCTTGCAGGCTAGGAATAGGACTCAAAGCAGTGGACTGGGAATTTTCAGTGACTATCTTCACTGAGCCATTCATACAGCATTAAAGTAGGTCCTGTCACTGACCTGAAATGTCATATGCGCTAAAGTAGGGATACTTGGGATCCATGGACCCCCAAGGGTTAAGCGGATAGACTTCATGAGGTTTGTGAACTTAGGTGGGGAAAAATTGCATCTATATTTTTATTAACCACCAATTGAAATTTAGTATTTCTTTCAACTATGAATTAAAAAAAAACTAGTCCTCAGATGAGTCCATAGCCTTCCCCAGACTATCAAAGGGGAGTGGTAGTCCATAGCACATGAAAAAAAAATGAAAACCTCCCTGATCTAAAGGAAATGGAGCATAACACTCAGTGCTCACATTTCTATAGTTCTTTAAGGATCACAAACCCTTCTTCTAAAGCTGACATCATGGGAGAAGACAGTACAATTATTACACTCGTGATAAAACTGAAATTGAAAGTTTAGACTTGCCCATTTTTCCTTGCTCATAGTTGATAGGTGTCTCAGGGAAGAATTGAGCCTAGTGCTTATTCTGCTATATCATACTGCTTCTCATATATTGTGTATTCTGTGCATATATCTTTCCATATTATATATATCTCTCCATATTATATATTTCCATATTATATAGATATTTCTCCATATCATGTATCTCCATATTATATATTTCTCCATGTTGTATATATCTCTCTCTCTCCATATTCTATATCTATATCTCCATATTGTATATCTCTCTCCATATTATGTATATATGTAAAATTTCCATATTGTGTATGTATATATGTATATATGTGTATCTCTCTCTCCCTTCCTCTTTCTCTCTCCCTCCCTCTCCCTCTCCCTTTCCTTCTCCCTCTCTCTTTCTCTCTCCCTCTCCCTCTCACTCTTCCTCTCCTTCTCCCTCTCCCTCTCTCCTGATTTGGGTAGGGGATAGAACTGCATGACTCCTGAGAGCCCTTCCAACAGCCCTTCTGATTCTGTCAGATGGCTCAGCCATATTCTCATTCTTGTCTTGATGTATGGATCAAGGAGAAAACAGATGTTTCCATGATGTGTTAAAATACTGGGACAAAGCTTTGAGGGGGGTTGCATCTGCAACCCAGAGTTAAGAGGCCTGTGTTTGGCTCCCAACTCTGTGATCCATCATTGGATGGCCTCAATATCTCTGATTCTGAGTCTTTTCACTTGTAAGTAGCTCTAACCAGTTTGTTCAAAAATTGCATCCTAGGGTCATGGTGAGACTCAAATGAGATCATACATACAAAAGCATTTGGCAAACTCTAAAGCATGACATAAATGTTGTTGGTCAGTTGTGTCCAACTCTTTGTGACCCTGTGGACCATATTGTCTTTGGGGTTTTCTTAGCAAAGATACTGGAGTGGTTTACCACTTCCTTCTCCAGTGGATTAAGGAGTTAAGTGATTTGCCCAGGGTCACACAGCTAGTAAGTGTCCGAGGCCAGATTAAAACTTGGGTCTTCCTTACTTCAGGCCTAGCACTGTGCCACATAGCTGCTTTCTATTTTGCTTCCCTTAAGAAATACTTGATTGATTGACCTTGATCATTGTTACATTTTCTCATTTTATATTTGAGGAAGTTCAGATAGAAAGGATCCTAATATAAGTCATTAATCTATAATAACTGTATTATGTTTAATGTTCAGCCGACTATGGCATGGGTGGGTATGAGGATTACTTCTTTTGTAAATTGAATAAAAGTGTGGATGTAATTTCATTTTCTGTAATCTCACTGAAAGCACTATCTGGACTATTCCAACAGCAGACAAGATGATGGGGAATTATAAGTCCTTTGCTCCATCCCATGTGGTTTGGACTACTTCCCATAGGTCTCTATATATTGAGATCTTTTCATTCCATGTAGTTTGGAGGATATGTGTATTCAATAGGGCAAACATCTATTAAAAATGTTGTTCTTCAATTTTTATGGGTCAGTGTTATACCTAGGGGAATTGTTGATGATGAATCATCTTTGATGATGATTCAATTCTAGAACAGTTTACTTTTTGAATTCTCAAGAATATTTTAGGTCTTTATTTCTATTATGAGAATTTTTCAGTTGCTGAAAGTTGGTGAACTTCTTTCCACTTAGTTTTTTTTTGGGTAATTGGTGCTAAATTTTTTCCACCTTTCATAGTTTCTACTGTTTCCTTGTAAAATCTGCATTAAATACTAAGTCTGGTCTCCTTAAGAATAGACCTTTCTGTGGCTTTTGGTAGCAATGACCTGGACTTATATTGCTATCATCATTATTATTGTTGCTCTTGTTCTTTTGATCTTTTTTTTAAAAAATAAAACCAGCTCCTGGCTTTATTTATTAATTCAATGGTTTTCTTAAATTCAAATTTATTAATCTCACCTTTAATTTTCAGAATATCTAATTTGGTGCTTATTTGGGGATTTTTAATTTGTTCTTTATTTAGTTTTTTTAATTGAACACCCAATTCATTGACTTGCTCTTTCTCTTTTTTATTGATGTAACCATTTAGAGATAATGTGTTTTCCTCTTATTACTGCTTTTTCGGCATCCCATAAGTTTCGGTATATCTTCTCATTATTATTCTCTTTGATAAACTTATTGTTTCTATGATTTGCTCTTTGACCCATTAATTCTTTAAGATTAGGTTATTTAATCTATGATTAGTTTTTAATATGTATTTCCATCGTCCTTTCTTAAGTGTAATTTTGATTGCATTATTATCAGAAAAGGAGAAAAGGATGCATTAATATTTCTGCTGTTCTTTTGATCCTTCTGTGACTTCCTTGGTATGGGAAACTGACAGTGTGGGAATTCTCTCTACTGAGGCAGATGAGCAACTTTTGTGTAATTTGTGGTCATACAGTGCCTGGGACAATGAGGTTAAGGGATTTGACCAATGCCACATAGTATGTCAGGAGCAGGATTTGCATCCAGATTTTCCTGACCTCAGGGCTGGTGCACTGTCATATTATCTATGTCATGAGTGAGGGACTGGTACTTAGAATCCTCTGTTATAGCAGGGCGGAAGAAACTGAATAAGAAGCATTTTCCAAGGTAGCATACAGTAAGTGCTTAATAAAAGCTTGTTTATTTCCTTTTTTCTAAGAAAATCTCCCTATATGATGAATTATCCCATTAAAATAAGGTGATAATCACTAGCATCATCATAACAATAACACTAGCTGGCCTTCATATAGCACTTATTATGTGCCAGGCATTTTACAAATATTTCATTGGATCCTTACCACAACCCTGGGAGATATGTCCCATTATTATCCCTTATTATAGTGATTAGGAAACTGAGGCAGACAGTGGTTAAGTGACTTGCTCAAGGTTAGAGCCCACAATTTCTACCCACAGTTTAGCTCTCTTACGTAAGCACCGGTAAATATGGTAGAGTCAAAAGAACAGAGGCCTTAGAGTTAGTAGAGAACTGGGTTCAAATCCCATCTCTGGTACTTAGTAGTGGGGTGATCTTAGGCCAGTGACAATTTCTCTGAGCCTCAGTTTCCTCATCTGTAAAACAGGAATAAAGAAAATGTAAATCACAGGATTTCTGTGAGACTTAAAAGAGAAAGTGCCTATAAGGTCCTAAATCAACCTTTAAACAATATATGACTGTAAGCTCTCCTTGTTATGCTAATTCACATGACCATGGTAGCTAGGCCTGCTTCTAGATTGTTTGGCCTTATCTCCTGCAGGGAAAAAAAGAGGCAGAACTTTAAAAAGCTTGTGGTAGAACTTTCACAGGCAATGAAAGACGTTTTCCTGCTTTATTTAGGAAAAAGAAAAGCAAGTCAGTGACAGAATTTGGGACTCCATGTAGGGGCACTAACCATTGACCTAGGACATACTCAAAACCTTTCCAGCATGGTAAAACCTACTCATTCTTTAAAAAAATTCTGCCTTCCCTCCCTTCTTCTCTCCCTCCCTCTTTCCTTTCCTCCCTCCCTCCTTGTTTATTTTTCCTTATTTTATTCCCTATTTATTCCTTATTTATTCCCTATTTCTTCCTTCCTTCCTTCCTTCCTTCCTTCCTTCCTTCCTTCCTTCCTTCCTTCCTTCCTTCCTCCCCTCTCCTCCATTCCTCCCTCCCTCCCTCTATTTCCTTCTTAGATTTATAGCTTATGGCTATATACAGGGCAGAGATTTAAAATGAAATAATTAAATCAAATTGGAGAAATGTTAATATCATCATATAATAAGGAATACAATTTCTTTGTAGAATTATGAAGCTATAATGCATACTTTGTATGTAGAATTTGGAACCATGTGACTTCAGAAAGAGCATCCGGAAATTAATTGTCAAATATCAAACGGCATTCAACCAATCCTGTTCCACATTCCTGTTTGTTTTCTGGTTATAGAATCAGTTGATTAAATAATCTTAGGCTGTAAAGTTTTCAAACAAGTGAATTGATCCGGTAATGAATGGCTGTGCACTTGAAATCATGTTCTATTGTTTCCCTGAGCACAAAGCAAAAGAAACCCCTCAAGTCCAAGGTTAGCTTGAGCTGAGAATTACCTGGCAAAAGTGTGAAATAGAATTTAGGGCACTGCATTAAAAAAATAATAGTGTTAGTTACATTCTGCATGAGTAAGCAAAACACAGGATAGAAATTTAATTATTTCTCCAAAGCTTAAAAAAAGTCTACCAGCAAGGTAATTTCAACTTTCAAATTGGATACATTTTCTTACCCTAATAAGACTGAATTTTGGACCTTTGCCATGGATTTTGACTTAACTTTTCAGTATTATTCCCGACTCTTCCCAATCTCTTTTCAGGCAGTCCACTTAAAAGGGTGCTTTCATAGGTGTGTGTGTGTGTGTGTGTGTGTGTGTGTGTGTGTGTGTGTGTATGTATGTATGTATGTCTTGCCCTCCTTAAAATCAGGTTCTGAAAAATAAAATGCAGTTCTCACATTGGGATGAAGTTCAGTTTTACTTACTGCAATTGGAGTAACAGCTTTAAATAATGGATATTCTTGTTTCCTATGGGATTACATGTAAAGGAAGCTGGCAGCTGTAAAAGCAGCGCTTGTATTCAATATTCTATGCACCTTACCTTTGGATTTCCACTCCAGTGGTTAAAATTCAACACCCCTTCTACTTTATTACAATTAGATTAGAGCTGTAATTATAATTGAGATAGGAATAATACTTACCATAATTAAGTTGTTGACTCCATGAAAGCCCTGAAAGACAGGAAATCCTGCAATTAAGCAAAATTAAAAGGGATCATTTATTTGATATAATATATTATGGGATAACTTGTTAAGTATAATGTACATTCCATGTCAATTTCAGTTTCTTACTAATTACCTTTTCTATTCTAAGGAGCAATTCAAAATATCCTTTCAAATTTCCTTCTTAACGCTCTGGAAAATTTCCTAGAGATTTATTAGGTCTCCACTGATGATATTAAAGCTTATGTTGAGAAATGAGAAATAACTGAATCTGGCTTATGTTTTAAACCAAAAAAATCATCTGGAAATTAGTCAGGTTGGATTTAGAGATTACCGTATTTACCACAAAGAATGCAGAAAAGAAATAGGGTCAATGGCCCTTATTGTGAAAGTGTGTGAAGGTCAGTGAAGTTAGTGCTCCAAGCTGTTGCTTAAATAGATTCCCTGTCACTTGGTCATTTTGAAATTTAACTGGGTTGAATAAGCATGTTATTGAGTCAATATTGCTCACTAAAGAACAGACCTCCTGGGTGGGAAAATAGATGTTTGTTTTCTTAAATGAGATAACATTTATCAACCACTTTGCAAACTTTAAAGTGTTATATATATGTATATAGAATGTTTTCTATTATTCTTATTGTTATTTATGCTTTGTTTTCCTGTATCTGAAATATTTGAATGAAATATTGGAATATTATGCTATGTTTTCCTGAATATGAAATGTTTGGAAGTTTTTCTTTTGCATTAAAATGTATTTTCCAACTGTAGCCATCTATGGTTAGAAATGAAAAAAAAATCTATATTTGTAACAGTAATGAAAATTTCCCCCTTGTTTTGGTTAAAAATAATTGGTGTCCAAATGAGTTAAGTGACAAAACTGTAATCAGTGGCAGGGATGAGAAAGAGGGATTAAAAAAATAAATCCTGGAAAGATCCTCACTTATCTTGTATCTACATTTAATGGTTTTTCATAAAACATCATTACAACTTTTAAAATCCTACCAAATTGGTCATGGGAAATTAAGGAAGCTGTATTTAAATTATCTACAGATTGTGGTACAGTGTAAAGAAAATACTCTCAATAGGAGTAGAGAAGATCTCCACCATCTATTAGCTGTGCAAACTTGGGCAAGGCACTACCCATCTCATGAGGCAGGGCAGAAACTGGGCCTGGAGGCAGGAAGATTAGAGTTCAAATCCAGCTTCAGATGCCTACTGGCTAGTAAGCAACCTTAGACAATCCACTTAACCTTTTTCTGCCTCAAGTTCCTCGACTCTAAAATGGGTATAATAATGGCACCCACCCTCACAGCGTTGTTATGAGGATCCAACGAGATGATCTTTGTAGAAAGCATACAGTGACTGTTCACATAATAGGAGCTATATGAATGCTTATTCCGCTTCTCTGGAACCTCGGTTTCTGCATCTGTAAAAAGGAAGTAATAATACCAATTCTTTCTAAATTATAAGACTGTTATAATTATCAACTCAAATAATCATTATGAGAGTGCTTTGTTTTTATTTCATAAAGTGTTACACAAATGGAAGGTGTCACTGTTATGAGAAGTTACCGTTGCTTGGGTCATGGTGCTCTTGCAGGGCAATCTTTCTCTATCTGGTTGTCATGGAGTCAGCAGGCATTTATTAAGTGCCTGTGGTGCGCCAGGCACTGTGCTAAGTACTGAGGTTACACAGGAAGGCAAATCATGGCCCCTGCCCTCAGAGGGGGAGACCACATGCAAAAAATCATGTATAAACAAGACATAAGCAGGACAAACTGGACATAATCTCATAGGGAAGGCAGTGGGGTGAAGAGGGGCTGGGAAAGGCTTCTTACAGTTTCTGCGCACGTGTGTTTCTCTCTATATGTATTTCATACACATATATCATATATGCATGTATGTCAATACGTATTGGCACATATAAGCGTATAATACATATCTGTATATACAGATACATGCATATGTGCATAAATGTGTCTATATTCATACACTTATAAGTAAATATGTATACACACACATATATACTCTATATTTTCACACACAAATATATGTATATATTTTATACACATACCTTCACACACATATAGCATATATTCATGTACATATACTGTATATATACATATACTTATACACATACACATTATATATATACGTGGTGGTTAGATGGTATTGTGGTGGGCCTGGAGTCAAGACAACTTAAGTTTAAATCCAGTCTCAGACACTTACTATCTATGTGACCCTGGGTACAATGCTTAGCCTCTGTCTGCCTCAGTTTCCCCATCTGTAGAAGGGAAATGATATTAGCACCCACCTCCCAGGGTTATTGTTAGGACCAAATGTGGTAATATTTGGAAAACACCTAGAATAGAGCTTGGTGATAGTAAGTGCTATATAAATGTTAGCTAATGCACACACACACACACACACACACACGCACACACACGTAATAGTATATATTAACAATTATAATTATAATATTTTCCCAATTAAGATAATATTTATATAGAATACTTTACATTCAACAGTATACATAATACATAATTACTTAAATACTTCAATGATCTGTAACTGAATCACCATAGAACAATGGAGTTAGAATCCAGAAGAGAAGACCTAGATTCAAATCTTGCCTCTGATTCTTATTAGCTGGATGATCACGGGCAAGTCCCATTCCCTCTCCTTGCCTCAGTCGCCTCATCGGAAAAGTGGAGATATAACAGCTATGGCCCCTGCCCCACAGGATTGTTGGGAAGTTTAAATGAGATAATGTCAACATATAATATACATTGGCTGTTGGTGACAAGGAAGATGGTGATAACTGTAATCACCTCAGTGTGGTCAGCCCCTCCACTCCACCCTCAAACCCTTTATCATTTCACAACCTGATCTACAGAGTTACAGGGGCTAAAATTTAATCTTGATAAAAATTGAGAGTCCCAAGCATTGTGACTTGCTTAAGGTCACATAATTAGTAAGTGTTACAGTCAGGATATATACAGGTACATAGGCATATTTACACATGTTCATAATACATATACACATAAGCCCATATACACATATAACAACCTGATGAACTTCTCTGGGGTTCAGTCTGAACAAAGATTGGTTCTTGGATGACAGACACACAGTTCATCACAGGGTCTCAATAGGGAGTCTTTCTAGGCTAGAAGAGCCTTCTAAATCTTGTGGTCCAGCAGAGCCTCAGAACCAAGAAGACCTGGACTGAAGTCTTGCCTCTGACATTAGAGTATAAGATCCATGAGGGCAGGGATGGTCTTTTGCCTCCTTTTGTATCCCTAGCCCACCGCACAGCGCCTGACTCATAGTAGACACTTAATACATTTTGATTGCCCAAGCAATTGATTGGTTAACATATGTTGGTTGTGTGACCCTGGGATGGTCACTTACTTAGTGCTCTAGGCAATTCTTTAACCATTAAGTTGCATGCACGATGGCAACCCACATTGGCAAAGGGAGTTTTCTTAGCTGGGAGATCCCTGTTCCAAAAAAAAAAAACAAAACTGCAGGTTTAGTTCCAACAATCATAGCAACAATTCATATTTCTGTAACTTTTTATAGCTTGCAAAGCACTTTTCTCAAAACAATACTGACAGATAGTTATTACAAATATTATTGTTCTCTTTTTTACAGGTGAAGAAACAGAGACTCACAAATGTTAAGTGACTTACCTAAATTCACAGGATTGCTAAGCGTTAGAATTAGGCTACATACACATGTATGTATATATCAAGGACCTGATTAATACGAATAATGAATCCCCCTGAACTGGTCCCATTATTAAAATTCATATTGCATATTTCCACTGGTCTGGAACCAATTACTGTATTTTACATAATTATAACTTTGAATGATGTTAATTCAAACACATGCAATTACATCGTAGGATTCATTATTCACACTGATTGGGACCTAGCAATATACATGTATACATGCATGTGTATATATTTATTTACCTTAAATTTCATATATGTCTTAAATTTTATTTATACATATAAGCACATGTATTTGCACATAATTAAATATGTATGTATGCCAGCAGAGTGTCTAACACATAAGTGCTTATTTATATACATATTTGCACGTAAATACAGCTTATATTTGTTCAACATGTAATACCATATATTTCTTTATGTAAACATGAATGTGGATGGTTATTTCTTTGGATATAAGCTTCATGAGACAAGTGACTGTTTAATTCTCTTGTCTTTCTATTCTCAGCACCTAACACTGCGCGTAGAACAAAGTAGGTGATCAAGACATGTTTGCCGATTTATAACTTGATTGGAGTTTCTATAATTGGACTTTAGTACTCCATATCGAAGGAAGGAAGGAAGCAAACAATTATTAGGTATATAATAAGTCCTAGGCACTGGGCTACATGCTGGGGATACAAATACAAGCAAAAAAGAAAGACCACACCTGCCTTCAAGGAGCTTATATTCCATTAGGGGAAAACAACTCACAAAAGAGAGCTAAAAAGTGGGATGAGGGGATTCCTTGTTTGGGGGGTATGGTTTTGCAGTCTGAAAGTCAGGAATAGTCCTTGGAGGGGAATAAAGGGGTCCCAGGAGCCCCTTTCACAGAATGGAGGGCCCCAGAATCACACACTGATGAGAGAAGGGGATAAGCTTCGCAGAGGGATATTTCAGGTTGAGAGTGCCATAGGAGTAGTTGAATGCTCCAGAGTCAGGAGGCCTGGAGTGCTGAGGGAAGTACCCAGAGGAGACAGCTGCAGAAGGATGGTTTTGAAGTCTGGAAATGGGGAATAGGACACAAAAATGCAGACTAATTATCCAAACTAGAGCAAGAAATCATAGTAGTGTCGTATGACAAATTTCTAGGTGTCTAAGGCCATAAGATAATTGGCAAATTGCTAATAAATATTACCAGTTCTGCAACTGGTTCTGATACCGGGTTCCAATTCTTGTGACTACTGAAAAAGACCAAATCTACAGTGAACCTAGGAAAGGGGAATAAGCATTTATATATAAGACACTACGCTAAGCGCTGCCCAATTATTATCTCATTTGACCCTCACAACAACCCTGGGAGATTGGTGCTATTATGATCCTCATTTTATAGATGAAGAAACTGAGGCAGATAGAGGTTAAGTGACCTGCCCAGGGTCACACAACTACTGAGGGTTTGAGGCCATATTTGAAGTCAGGTCTTCCTGATTCTATTCCACTCTGTCCACTGTACCACCTAGCTGTCCTGGTATTGGTAATGGACCAATGGAAACTCAAGTAACCACTTTCCTTTAAGAATTCTTAGGTAGTTTGTGTTCTGTTTGTTTCTATTTCTCATTCACAAGCAAAACAAAACAAAAAAACCCTCCCTAAATATATTTAGAATGATGATTTAAAAATCTATTCTGCTTTCTTGGTTGTTATGTAAAGGGAATGAATGTTGGTGCATGTAGCATGAGGCTGTGGAATCTGGTCTAATGCTAAGAAGAACTATTAACCTTCTGCTATGTGCAAAGTTTTGTGCTGTACTAGAGATACAAAGATAGCATACAAAAATAGTCCCTGCCCTCAAGGACCTTACCTTCCATTATGGGAACACAGCATGCATTTTATAAAGATAAGCACATATGTGGTCATTTGCAGAGAAGGAAACAAATCCTAGCAATTAGGAGAGTTAGGGAAGGTTTCCATGGAAAGTGATAGAGGAGCAGAGTGCTGAAGAAAGCCTGGGATTCTAAGCAGCAGAGATGACAAGGGAGAAAGTGACAGCCAGCTGGGAAGAGGTACAAAGGGAGGTTGATGGAATCATCAAGAGTAGGGAATCAGCTTGGCTAAAATATAGAGCCTATGAAGGGAAGGAACGTGAAAGAAACCTGGAAAGGTACGCTTGGGGACAGATTATGAAGATCCTTAAATGCCAACTGAAAGAGATTGATTACATGTCATTCTAGAATGGATAGGGATCATCGAAGCTCTTGAAGAGAGCAGTTATGTGGTCACACGTGAGCTTTAAGAGGATCATTTAACAGTTGAGTGAGGGATAGGCTGGAGAGAGGAGAGAAGGTATTCCTAGAAGACTCTGTTGATCTTGTCCAGATAAGAGATGATGTGGGTCTGAGTTAGGGGGGTGGCTCTGTGAATAGAGAAGAGGATGGATGAGAGAAATGTTGTAGAGATAACTCTACAAGCTTTGGCAAATCATTGATTATGGGGAATGAAGGCGAGGAATTAGTCAAGGATAGAGCTCAATTTGTGAACTTGGTGACAGAAAAGGTAATTCAGAGGGAACTGGGGATCACACTGAATAGAGCACTGGGTTTGAGTTCAAATCTGGCCACCAGCATGGCATTTACTAGCTGTGTGAACTTGGACAAGTCATTTAACCTCTCTTTGTCTCAGTTTCCTCAACTGTAATGTGAGGATAATAATAGCACCTACTTCTCAGGGTTGTTGTGAGGATCCAATGAAATAATATTGGTAAGGCATTTAGTACAGTGCGTAGTAAACAGTAGGTGCTTAATAAATGCTTGTTTACTTCTTGGTTCTCAACAGAAATCGATAAGTTTGGAGAGATAGTGTGGTGTGATAGATGCAGGAAGATCTGAGTTTGAATCCTGCCTCAGACAGATAATTGTTGTGTGACCCTGGGCTAGTGTTTGTGTCTTTCTCTATAAAGTGGGGATAATAGTAGATTCTATCTCATAGGATTTTTTTTTATCAAATAAGATAAGATAGCTTAAAGAGTTTTGCAAAATGTAAAGAGCTGTATACGTGTCAGCTGTCGTAACTGGAGGAGGGGGCAGGTTGGGGGAAATAATAACGAGTTGTGTTTTGGACACGTTGAGTTTGAAATGCCTTCAGGACATCCAGTTGGACATGTCTAACGGGCAGTTGTTGATATGGGTGAGAAAGTAGGGCTGGGTATATAGATGCTGGAGGTGTCTGCAGAGAGAAGTTAATTGAGCCCATGGGAATGGATGAGATCATTGCATACAGAGGGTTACAGAGAGAAGAGAAGCAGATCCACGGCAGAGCCTTGGGGGACACCAACCATTGCGGGGAAGAACGTAGATGATGATACAGCAAAGGAGATGGAGGAGAAGCTGTTGTACAGATAGGAGGAGAACCAGGAGTCCGGGGTGTCATGAAAACCCAGGGAGGAGAGAGTGTCCCGGAGGAAGAGATCGTCAATGACATGAAATTCTACAGGGGAGAAAAAAATGAATGAGGACGGAGAAAAGGTCATTCCATTGAGTGGTTAAGGTATCATTGGTAACTCGCATGTAGTTGGAAATTAAACTCTTTTATCCGTATTCATATATTCTCTCATCTCATCTCTCACTTCCAGTTCTGAGTACTTGTTAAATATCCAAGGAGATGTATGTCTGAATACTATATCAATAAAGAAATAATATTTATAGAATTAAAAACATAACAGTAGACTTCTCTGAGACTCTACATATTATCTCATTTGGTCCCCATAATAACACTATGAGTTTTAGGGAATACAAAACTGTGACTCTGACCGAATGAGTGACTTGCCTAAGGTCACAGCATCAAGGAAGCCGCAGAACTAGGGTTGGAACCCATATCTTCCTACTTAAAACTCAGTGCTTTTGTTTACAGCTATATGTCCATGATTCCAAATAGGCAATAAGAGTAATAGTTAGAATGTAGGTAGAAGTTAATGTTTGCAAGGTGCTTTATAATCTGACTTTATCCTAACAGCCCTGGAAGGGGGAGGGTCATAGATGCTGTTATGGTCCCAATTTTGCAGATGAGGAAACTGAGGCAGATGGCAGTTAAATGATTGCCTAGGGTTATACAGCCAATAGTGTCTGAGGCTATATTTGATCTCAGGTCTTCCGAATTTCAAGTCTAACAGTATGTGCCACTTAGCTATCTATACTAAGGAGAGCCAACATTTATATAGCACCTATTAAGCGCCAGGCATTGTGCTAAACACCTTATAATTATTATCTCATATGACCTCAGAACAACCCTGGAAGGTAGGTGCTATTATTATCCCCACTTTAAAGATGAGGAAACAGGTTAGGTGACTTGTCCAAGGTCATATGGCTAGTAAATGTTTGAGTAAATGTATTTGAACTCAGGTCTTCCTGACTACAAGTCCAACACTGTCGCCTACCTGCCTATATTATCTATGACTCTGGCACTAAGCTGAAATTGCTTTCTCCGAAGTTACTGGTAATGTTTCTTAACTTCCAAATCTAATGCTTTTTCCTGGTCCTTATTCTTTTTAATTGCTGTACAGCATTTGACACTGAAGCATCGTAGTACAGTGTTCAGAGCACTGGACTTTGAAGTCAGGAAGATGTGGGTTCAAATCTGACTCCTGACTCTCATTAGCTGCATGACCCTGGGCACATCAATTAACATTTCTGGGTCTCAGTTTTCTCATCTGTATGTAAGGGTGGGGATCCATGGAATAAATCGATTAAATCACCCCACCTTGTTTAAAGTAATGACTCAATAAGAACAAGTCTCAATCAACCCAAGGCTTTAGATGGTGTGAAGTCATTGGCTGAACTATGTTGGCAGGAAGGATGCTTTTGTCTGTGGAAACTTGGTCCTATGGGTCTTCTCTAAAACAGAAGGGCGGTTCAGAACACAAGTTTTTCAAGTGTACAGAAGAGGAGAATTTGGAATGAAAGTAGGCCAGGGGTGAGGATTCCAGTAACACCCCTAAGGAGGAACTACTTGGGGAAGGGGTGACTGTGCTTTGGTTTTGGCCTCTCGTAGGTTTCCTCCTTCCATCTCATAATCAACCCCAACACCTCAGAATGAACCCAAGAACTCTGAAAGGACAAGTAGTAGCCCTTGTCAGGGGACCTGACTCATCAATGTGGGTGGGAGTTGGAATAAAGACCCCCTGAAAATATGCTATGTGTGTGATAAAGAGGTTGGCTCTAAGATTCCATCCTGCTCTAAGTCTGTGATCTCATCATGGCTCTCTTCTTTCAAATAGTCTTTTTTCTCTTGGTTGTCATGGCACTGCTCTCTGCTGGCTCTCCTATTACGTATCTGACCATTCCTTTTCAGTCTTCTTTGCTGGTTCATCATTTGTTTCATACCCACTGTTGGTGTATGTCCTAAGGCTCTGTCCTGGGTCTTCTCTTTACTTTCTGTGAGGTTACTCGGTGATGATGTAACTCTCAGGAATTCAATTATCATCTTTATTCAGATGACTCCCCGATCCAGACTTCGTTTCTCTCGTGAATGCCAATCTTGTACCAACAACTGCCTATTGGATGTTTCAAACTGATTGTTCCCTAGACATTTCAAACTCAACAGGTCCCAAACTGTGCTCCTCTTTCTCCCTGAACCCACTTCTCTTCTGCACATCCCCATTACAGTTGAGGGTACGACCACTCTTCCAGTTTCTCAACCTCATTGCCATGCTTGATTTCCAACTTTTATCTCATATATCTAACCAATTGCCAAATCTTGCCACTTCTACATCTACAAAGCCTCTTGCATACATTCCCTTCTCTCTATCCACACAACTGCCCCTCTAGTTTGGTCCCTCATATTTCCCACCTGTTGTTATTCGGTCATGTCCAGCTCTTTGTGAGGCCGTTTGGGGTTTTATTGGCAAAGACACTGGAGAAGTTTATTTCCTTCTCCAGCTCACTTTCCAGGTGAGGAAGTTGAGACAATCAGGGTGAAGCGACTTGCCCAGGGTCACTCCGATGTTAAGTGTCTGAGGCCAGATTTGATGAGTCTTGCTGACTCCAGTCCTGGTGCTCTATCTACCATGCCACCTACCACTTGATCTGGAGGCAATGGCCTCCTAACTCAAGGCTCTTCCCTTTCCAGTTCTTCCTCCTCACAGCCCCTACAGTGATCTTCCTAAAGCCCAGTTCTGACACCCCTCCCCCCACCTAATTCAGTTAACTTCGGTGACGCTCTCTAAAATAAAATACAAACTCTTCTGTTTGGCATTTCAAGCTCTTCACAGTCTGGCCTGTTGTTATTTCTCTAGTCCGCTTACACTTATTTCCCCTTGATGCCTTTTACAGTTCAGCCATACTAGTGTTTTTGCTGTTCCTCATATACGATGCTCCATTTCTCAGCCCATATGCCTTGAATGCTAACTTTCCTGAAAGATTTTCTCCAACTTTAGGTCTATGATAAGACCCTAGCATTGATAGCTATTGTCAACTTGGCAAAGCCCACCCCCCTCAAATAAAGAGTTCAAGCTGAATGGAAAACAAAAAGGTTTTATTAGGACAATTAGACACTACTAAAGTGTAAGAGGAAACCTTCAGCCTGGGAGAAGTAGGGGCAATTTATGCTTGAAAACCATAAAGGGAGGGGTTAGGGTGGAGGGTGGACAGTCCTATCCAGGAACAGATGGGACACAGAAGCAGGTTGTTTTGCAGCAATGGTTGACCATGAGGCTGGTTTAAGCTGGTTTGAGGTGCTTACTCTGTGTCAACTACATCTGTATAGTAAGGTAACTTGTAGTAAACAGACATGTTAGTCTCAGGAGTATTTTCACACTATAATCAATTTTGTTTGTTGGTTTGTTTAAACTGGTGTGGAATAGAGTGTCACTACTGGCCTTTCATTAAGAGCTAATGTGCTTTGTTATCTCTGCTTCTTGGAATCCCTGGCTTCCTTCAAGACTGCCCAAATGTCACTTTTGGCAGGAGACTTCTCTTTGTTTCTTTAGGGGCTGTGGCCTCCCTATCCAAGGCTTTCTTTGTGTCTGCTTTGTATGTGTCTCATATGTACTTATATATATATACATATTCATTGTACATTTTTTATCTTATAGTCTGCTTTGTGTCTTACACACATTTATATATGTATATATGCTATCTTCTGATAGAATATAAGTTCTTTGGGGGTAGAGACACCCTCCTTTTTGCCTTGGTATTCATGTATCCAACAAAGTACCTAGCATTTACCTGGTGCTTAATAAATGCTTGATTGATTGCTATTATTAACAAGTTCATTAATTAGACTCAGAAGCCATGTGCCGCAGGGAGGATCTGGAATTAGGAGCCTAAATTCATAGCTTATCGCTTCTGTTTGCTACTTGTATGACCTAGGATAAAGCACTTATTTTTATCAGAAGGGGATTCATCTTGATCCCAAAGATTGCTTCCAACTTTAGATCTATGGTTTATTACTCTGGACTGGTATGGAATAGTCATATAACCGTGTGTCTGTCATTAAGAGATAATGTGCTTAAATGATGGGCTCATTTGTGAATCACCTGTTTTTAATATTTCCTAGCAGAGTCTCATTCTGTATTTTCAAATAACAGAAGGTTGTCTTCAAAACTAACATTCTTTCTTGAAGCAACAGTGCTCAAGATGTGACCAAATAATGAATTTTCTAATTAAAAACCATAAAGCTAATTTAGGCATTAGTCCAAGTTTCAATTTTTACTTTTTATGCATACATATGTATGCATATGTTTGTATTTATTTTGACAAATCTGACTTCTATGTATATTAATAAGAATTTTTTATGTCACTTTCTTGCTTCCCTATTGTGTTTTTATTATACCAATCAATGATATAATTTAGCTGCCAAAGTAATATTATGTAGTCCTGCTGAGTTGATTGTGTTTGTGCTATGAAAAATGTAGAAACTTTTGACTTAGAATACTAGTTCAATATTGTGGAATTTTTCCTCTTCAACATTTTAAAATGGTTTTAGAAGGATTTTTATGTTATTTTTACATTATGTTATGGCCCCTCATTTTACAGGGGAGAAAACTTAGGTTTGCGTCAATGGGACATAATGGAGAGAGCACTGGACTTTGTGAAAGACCTGGATTCAAATGGTGCATCTGATACTCTGTGATCTTGGGAAAGTCACTTATACAGTGCCTCAGGCTTCTCATCTGTAAAATGAAGGGGCTGGACTCTGACCTCTCAGGGCCACTCCAGCTCTCAATCAGTAATTCATCCTTTTTTTCCTGTTCCAGTGGAGACAGATGATGATAATAATTCAGTTCTATAACTCTTGATGATGCCGTAATTAGAATAGGAATCTCAGATTTCTTTTTGCTGTTGTGATATTTGTTTTGACAATATGATTTATTAATTCCTCCCCCCATTAAATCACAGGCATTTCAGAAATGAAAGTAAAAAAGATCAAAAGAACACACTCTTCTTTCCTTCCATCCCCATTATCACCCCTAGAGTGAAGCCTCCTTTGTGATAAAGAATAATTAGGTGAAAACATCTCATAAAGTCACCACGTCTAGCACCATGTTTAACATTCTACCCTTCTAGTCCTCTGTGGTATGAGGAAGGATGTTCTATTGTCTCTCCCTCCTTTCCTTTCCTCTCCCAATGACCCACTCTAAAGTGACTCCCCCAGAGGGTGCTCTCTGGATTGCCTGCTCCATAGTTTACAAACTTCCAATCTTCTTAAAACCTTTCTCATTCCTTTTGTCTTCTCACACACATTGAGGTGTGGTTTCCTTCTGATGACACAGAATCCCTGGGCACTGTTTTATTACCTGTTGAATTTTCACAAGTCCCTTGGATCTACTGGTTATGGTGAGGGAGTGGGAATACTCCTCCCTCCCTATTACCACTTCTAGATTCTACCGTCATCATTCAGTAACCTCTTTTTCCTTGAGGTTCACTTAATCCATATTTACCATCCAGTCAAGATTCTGGGAACGGGGCATTCTTTTTTCTTCCTGTATGAATTCAATGTCTAGTTCACAGTCTTTCTGCTAGTTCTTGCCTGCTTACTAGGGAACTTCAACATCCATATTAATACTTCCTTAAACCCTCTAATCTCCAGTTCTTTGATTTACTCTTCCCCATGACCTATTCTTCCACTACTAGTCAGATACACTCAAGGATCTTGACCTTGTCATCACCCACAAGTATTCCACTTCTATGCTATGAAATTCCTTCATCCAATCATAATCTTTTATCTTTCTCTCTTTCCCTCTGCTTCATGGTCCCTAACTCTGTCCCTCATCGTCTCTGTTCCCTCCAACGATCCCACCATCCCTCAGCTTTTTCCTAGGGTATCACCCTTGCTCTGTCTACACTCTCCTTCCTTTCCTATTTTGATTTTTTGGGGGAATCAGTTGAACTCTATACTCTCTTGTACATCCAAGTTGTTGCCCCCTTGAGCATCCCAGATCAAGCCTTACCAAGCTGTAACCTTGGGCTATTCCCACCACCTGCTTCCTTTACTCCTATCCATATATATGGCATATCTATGGGAGTTAGGTGGTATAGTAAGTAGGGTGTCAGGCCTGGAGTTAGGAAGACCTGAGTTGAAACCTGGCCTCAGACACTTACTAGCAGTGTGACCCTGGGCAAGGTCGCCTAACCCTGTTTGCCTCAGTTTCCTCATTTGTAAAATGAGCTGGAGAAGGAAATGGCAAACCACTTCATTATCTTTGCCAAGAAAACCCTGAATGGGGTCACGAAGAGTCAGAAGTGACTGAAACGACTGAACAACAAAATACATTGCTGAAGTTGGAAGAATCATACTAATTGGATCCACTGCAGGCTGATATTTGACAATCTCAACTGGGCCCTCATTTCAGCAATCTTTTTACACCTCCCCAGTTGAGTTACTAGCCCACTCTCTACAGTGGCTATGCCAAAACTTTTCATAGTTCCCCAAAATTATAATAACAGCTTAACATTTGTATAGCACTTACTGTGGGCCAGGCATTGTGCCAACCTCTTTATGATTAGTATCTTATTTAATCCCTACAATGCTAGGAGGTTGATGCTAATTTTTATTACAATTTTACAGGTGAGGAAATCAAGGCAAAGAGAGTTTAAATGACTTGCCCAGGGTCATACAGCTAGTAAATGTCTGAGGTGGAATTTGAACTCAGGTCTTCTTGATTCCAGGTCCAGTGCTCTACCCACGGATTCTATAGACTCACTAAATGATAGAGTATTGCCATGACAGTAACCCCAAATTCCGTTCAGACCTGGGATGGGCTTTTTGAGTAACTTATACTTTTGCATTTTTTCATGGGTCTCTGTGAATCTTTTGGGTCTTGTGAATAAAGGCCAACATATACCAAATAAACATATTGCATGCTGAGTGCCTATGTAAGACTTAGGGACTCTGTCATATATACTTGAGACATCTTAGGCATAACATATCTAAGTTTTATTTAGGAGATGTTTCTGGATTAACCCAGATAGGGGAAATGAGGCAAAAGAAGAAAAATTGACCTTTTTGGGCTCAACCTCCTTGATTGGACCCACTCTATATAAGCCCTGAGTAGTTGGGGGCTCCACCATGAGTTACAGAGAAAGGCAACTTTCATGCCTATGATTTTTAATGTTTTAAACACAAATTAACACTTTATTTTCCCAAAGTTATTTTCGCATCTGTTGAAATGATCATGGTATTTGTTGTTTATATAATTATTCTGGTTCTTTTCCTAATATTAAAATATTCTTATATATCATAAAGTTGAATCCAACTTTATCATTGTGAACTGGTTTATGGATATATTGTTTGAATCTACATGTGAGAATCATGTGTAATAATCTAAATTACATTTAGAATTTTTGCATCAATATTTTTAGTGAGATTTCTCTATAGTTATTTCTCTCTGCAGTATCTGTTCCTGGTTTGGCTGTCAATCAGACAGCTGGGCTCTCTGAAGTAGCGGTTTTGTTTGAGGAAGTATTTCAGTGTCTGGTATCTTATCCTGCCAGGTGATCTTCAGAATCCTCCTAAGACAATTCAAATGGAAGTGATTCAGTTTCCTGGTATGGCACTGGTACACTGTCCAGATTTCACAGGCGTACAATGATGAGGTCAGCACAATGGCTGTGTAGACCTTCAGTTTGGTAGTCAGTCAAATACCTCTTCTCTCCCATACTTTCCTTCAGAGCCTCCCCAAATTTATAATAGGATTGATTTCCTTCAGGGGGATCCTGGCATAGACTATGTAACATCAATCTGTAGTGGGCTCAGGTAGCACAGCTTTGGGATTTTTTTCCAACTTTGTTCAACAGCCCATGAATAGGAGCAAAGGAAGCAGAAGACAGGAGATAGTCTAAGTTTGGGGATTGTCAAGGAATGAATAATCAAAGGATTCAGGTATAAAAGATAGTATAGAATAGTTAATTTACCAACGGACTGAGATATGGAAGAGAGAAGAGTATAGCTGGTATAGGGATAAAGATATGGGAAAAATTGAGGAGTAGGGGGATTGGAGGTCACAGTGAGGAAGAACAGATTTAGGAGTTACAAGGCAGAAGCAAAGATGGCATTATAAAAGATTATGATTAGATAAAGAATTTCAATTTCATGAACATGAAAATGGAAAATTTTTGGATGATGGAAGATCAAAGATTTGACCTTGAGCACTCTCTGTGCATACCTGAGGTCGAATAGAGGAGTAGAGCTTGAGAATGGAATAGATTGAGGAACTGGGTAGTTAGGGTATTTGAGAGGGTATCAATATATATTTATTTTGAGGCCCTCTAGGATGGGGAGATGAGAAAGATTTTGAGCCAGGCACTGAACTCACTAAGGAAGAAAGAAAAATGATTTAGAGAGTGGGAGGGGTCTATTGGCAAAAGCTACCAGGGTTTGTATTTGATGATTAATTTGGATAGCATGAACATTAAAAGAGAAGAGGTTGTTTAGAGAAGGTAGCTGAGGGAGGGTCTGACGGTTCTGAGCTGAAGACAGAAGCTGGGAGGTGGGTGGCCTGGCTCCAGACCTGACTCCCTCTGGAGTGTGAGGAAACCAGACGTAGGTGGCCTGAATCAAAGACTGATGTATGGCCTCATGGGAAGGCTTTGGGGTTCAGTTTTGCAGAATATGTTATTTTTCTTTGCTTTCTAGAATATTCTAAATTTTTCTTTGATTTCTTATGAAACAGAGTGGTCTTGTGTTACTCTGATTCTTCTTGGAATGTGAAAGGGTTTTTTTGATTGACTTCAAAATTTGTTGTTTGCTGATGTAAATTGTGGAAGTTTAGCTACTGATTTTCTTGAAGAGTTAAACTTGGGGTTTCTTTATTGACACTCTATGGATCCTCCACATCTCTACTTTCCATTTGCTTTTGCTGTTGCTGGGCAACATTTTATGTATGATTTCTTAAAGTATGATGTTCAGGTTTTCCTGGCACACATGTCCTTGGATTTATGCCTTAATATTCCACCTGAACATTCAGATGTGGTTCTTTTTTTGCTTTTTAGAATACATGTGTTTTACAACATTGTTTCTGTTTTAAAATTTTTTAAGCTATTAGATTTCCTTATTTCTCTACATATTTGTATTCTAATTCTGTTCTTTTTATAGAATCCAGTTATATTTAGTGTTTCTTCATTTCATTCTAAATTTTCTAGTCTCTTGCTAAACTTGCTGATTTCTTTCTTAAGATTTCTAAATTCTGTTCAACCATAGGAACAGAGTCTAATCTGGGGGCACTGCCAAGGAGTTCTTTCAAATATTGATTTTAGAAGTTCTTCAACATCCGGCTCAAACATATATTTATAGATTTATTTCAAATTTCTCCCTCTTAATTCTAGTTCCTTCCCTCTATTAATTATTTTCTACTTATCCTATACATAGCTTGCTTTGTATATATCTGCATATTGTTTCCCCTATTAAATTGTATGTTTCTTGAAGGCAGGGACTATCTCTTGTCTCTTTTTATATCCTCAGCACATAAACACAGTGCAATTAGTAGGTACCTAATATATGTTTATTGATTGATTTGTGATATTTGTATTCTAGCCAAATCAACCTTATTGATATTGCCCAAACTCTCACTTCTGTGCCTTTTCAGACATTGTCCCCTGCACCTGGAGTACATTCCTTTCTTACCTTTGACTTAGAAGTTTTAGTGTTCTTCAAGACTCAGCTCAGGTGCCTTTCCTAATTCTTCAAATTGTAGTGTTTGACCTCTTCTCAAAGTATATCATATATGCCATATTTTGATATGGCATTCCTTACTAGAATGTAAGTTCCTTGAGGGTAGGAATTGATTCTCATTTTGTCTTTGTATGCCCAGCTTGTATCACAGTGCTTTAAAATATTATGTACTTTAAAGATGTTTGCAGAATTTGTTTAGGATTTGGAAAATATTACTACTAGTTTAGGGTAAAGGAAATGAAATTAGTCCACCCTCATAAGACATAAATAATAAATGCTAATCCAGGAATTACTATCACACTTTATCCTTGTGATCTGCCATTTTCTATATTCCTCACTGATATGAAAGTACTTAAATTTTCAGAAATTTAGGTTGAGTAAAAGAATGTCCTGTCCATGAAAGATATTATATATTTGATATTGTTATTATGGAAACTTCTTTGGAAATTTTTATTTGGAATGATTTGAGTACACCCTTTTTCGCCTAATATAGCTTTCATGTCTCCAAAAAATCCAGAAATCACCTTAATGAGGACATAATCTCTTTGCCAATCACAGAGTTATGGCAGCCAAAAGTAATAACATCTTGGAATTTGTAAAATATTACAGAGGAGAAAGATGGAAAATTATGAGCAACATTGCCTCACAACAAAATATTGAAGAGCAAGAGAGGGAAAAACAAATCTTCAGAAGGTTTGGTGTGAGACCCAACTAAGCCAGAAGGCCCTTCTAGCTCTAAATCTGCGCTCCTATTATAGACATTCTGATCATAGTAAACACATTTATAGTTTAAACTGAAAAGGGGACCACCAACAGATGGCAAATAAGGCAGAACTGCTAGCATTTCTCTAACAAACATTTTTTTCCATCATCGATGAACAAGCAACTAAAATATTTATACTTTTAACACCTCAGTCCCTGATTGGTATATGAAAAAGTAAAAATTACATGAGAAGAAAAGATGGGAAGTACACTTGAACTAAACTGAGTATACATAGAGGAAATCTGTCTTGGAGGTAACAACTTTGGATACATTAAAGGATCAAATGTCCAAATCTCTAAATTAGAAGGAGATGCCAAATGATAAGGGGAATAGAGAGGATAAGGGGCATAGGATCTGAGATCTATAGTTACAGGGGAAATGTAGAGGCTATCTAGTCCAACTTCTACATTTTACAGATGAGGAAACTGAGTTACAGAGAGATTAAGTGACTTGCCCATGGATAGTAAGCAGCAGATATGGGCTTTTCTACCAATAATAATAACTTTTAAAAAGCCCTTAATAAGTCCTTGGTAACTACTGAACCATTTTAATCATTATAATGTCATCATGACAAAGATCTACACATGTACTTAATGCAAGTGTTTTCAACACTTTTTGGGTCATGTATCCCTTTGACAATCTGCTGAAGTCTATAGCCCCCTTCTGTGAACAATGTTTTTAAATGCATAAAATAAATATGTAGTTTGTGAAGGAATCCAATTATACTGAAATGAAGATGTATTTTTTTCCACATCGAAATTTACCTGATATCTTTCCACAGACCCCAGGTAAAGAATCTCCAAACTAATGTATCCTTAATGAAGACTTACAATGGCCAACCACGAATCCAGAGGACCAATGTTGAAACACACTACCCATCTCTGACAGAGAAGAGATGGACTCAAGCTGTAGAATAAAATACACATTTTTGGATGTGGACAACATGGGAAGTTTGTTTTGGTTGACTGAATATTTGTTACAAGCTTTTCTTTTCTTTTTCTTTTTTAGTGAAGGGAGGAGTTGAATTGGAGAGAAGAATGATTACTAATGGAAAAGAAATAAAACTTTAATTAAAAGAAAGAAAATTTAAGAAATGAAGATTTAGGCTTTTTCAAGTAAATTCCTGGAACAGACCACTCTTAACAGTTACACAATTGACTGAAAGCATAGAAAATGTAAGATCCATTTGTTTATTGTTTGTTGTTATTAAAAACCCATTTCACTTGGTAGAACAAAACATAGCCATCAAGACTTTCTACCAAGTCATCTTCCACACCTAGGGTAACATCATATAAGATCTCTCAGTGCTACCCTATACATATCCTGCCCTTAAACCAAACTGTTATTTTCCTTGTCTTTAGAAAATGTAATGCAAAAAACAATGCAAGAAAGTGGAAAGAACCCTGAGCTGGGAACCACAAGACCTGGGTTTTATTTCTAGCTCCATTAGTGATGTGCTATGCACATTTACAATCAGATCTATCCCAAAGTTTCTCGGGAGATAGTGATTTCCCCATTATGGGAGGTCTCCAAGCAAATGCTGAAAAATCCTTTGTCAGACACATATTAGAAATGATTCTCATTTAGGTGTAGTTTTAATAGCTGAACTCAATAGCTCCTTCCACCTCTGAAATTCTACCATTTATCAAGCATAGCATCTGACTATAGAGTAGATTTTTAGTATTTGTTTCTTGACAGGCATTACATCACTCCCCCCTCTACACCACTGATTAATTATCCTAATGGGAGTTTTAATCACCGAATCACTTCCTTCTGCAGACCTAAAATCCTTAATGACTCTTCCATAAATTAAAATACAAACTCTATAGAGTAAATAACAACTAGCTTAATAATAATAACCTAGGATTATAGTCTTTTTATACGCTTTTTATGTGTAATATCATTTGAGCCTCATGAAAAACTTGTTAGGTAGTAGGTTATTCATTTCACAGATGAGAAAACTGAGGCTCAGAGTGGTTAACTGACATGCCCAAATTCCATAGCTCGAACCCTGGGTTTCCTGAATCCTTTGTACAGCATTGCTTCCCCCATCACTCTGAGTAGTATTTAAGCGTCTCCATGATCTGGTTCAAACCTCATTTTCATATGTATCTCAAATTTCTTCCCACTTGAGTCCATCCTTCACTCAGTTATTAAAGTGCTTCAAGCGCTGATCTGACCTTGTCATCTCTCTACTCAACAAACTCCAATGGCTCCTTATTACTTTCATGGTCAAGTATAAAATCCTCTGTTTGCCTTTTAAAATTCTCCATAATCTGCTCCTTTCCTACCTTTTCAGGCTTTTATACCTTATTTCCCTCCATGTACTTCATATTTTCTTGGAGGTATTATAGGTTACTGTACTAGATGGTACAGCAGATAGAGCACTGGGCCTGTAGTCAGGAAGCCTTCAGTTTAAATCCAGCCTCAGATACTTACTAGTTTTGTGACCCTGGGTAAGTTACCTAATCCTGTTTGCCTCAGTTTCCTCATCTGTAAAAAATGAGTTGGAGAAGGAAATGGAAAATCACTGTAGTATCTTTGCCAGGAAAACTCCAAATGAGGTCATGAAGAATTGGACATTACTGAAATGACTTCGACAATAACACACTGGATGGAATGGGCAGCCTGTCAAAATTGAGGCAAGAAGCTGTAGATTGATGATGAATTACAGTAATAGGCAGAGAACCAGAAAGCCCTTGACCTGAACTCTCTCTTTCTCTCCTGTATATAGGTATTGGGCCACAGAAAATATCATGCATGACCTCTCTTGAAATATATGATAAGAGCTATGATAGTTATAGGGTAGGGTCATCAATTCAGAGTTGGAAGACATCTTAGATTCCATTGAATCCAATTCCTTTATTTTGCAGATGAGAAAAAGGAAGCTAAGATAGTTTTAGTGACTTTACCAAGATCATATAGGTTACAAGTGGCAGTCAAGATTTGAACCCAGATCCTCTACCTTCAAAGCCAGTCCTCTTTCCACTTATCATACTCCTCAATGCTTGCAATCTCTTTGCCATCTACTGTTTTCCCCCCCCAAAATGAAAATAAATCTTATGAGAAATACTTTTTTTTTGGAAAAAGAATCACATTGACACTTCTCTATGACCTTCATATTTCTTTAATTAAACCTGAACTAGATTAAACATACTACAGATTTTTCAGGTTGGTAAATATTCATTGTGATTATGTGATGATTCAGCATATAATCAGCAATAACATTATATTCCTTAAAGAGCTGTTTAATCATTTAAAGTACTGCATACTTGATTAAAGGTGAGAAGAAACGTAAAATTTAAAATCTTGCTAAGAATCAGGGTTAATGGCTTTAGAATTTAAAAACAGAATAAAAAGATAAGGGTTGAATTTTTAAAAATAATCTAAAACAAAGTATAATATGTGCTTTCACCCCTCTGTGGAATATACTGTTAGGTTGTTTGAACTAAACTAGAAAATTAGTTTTACATTGGTTAGATTCCCAAAGCAAAAGAGTAGAAATAGAGAATAACCAAAGTTATCAATTGAGAAGAGCAAGATGGTCTAGACCAGAAATGTTAAACACATAAAAGATGGGGGGTGTGGCCCATGGTCCTCACAACACTCCTCAGTGTGACAGGAACCAGATTCAAATGTAAGTGGGAAATATTTAACAAAATAAATAAAATATAATAAAACATAGATAATGTTAATATGCGGTTTTCTAAATCAGTGTGCTCCTGCAAGGATCCTTATATACGATTTAATGGCTTTATTTCTATTTGAATTTGACACTGCTGGAGTAGACAACTTGTTGACTTGTACAGATTTTCTCTTTTCCCTCATGTTACTTGGCAATTTTGCCACATATTATTTTATAACATATATAGTTGACCAGGCTAATATTCTTTATAGGAGATGTTACAAGGAAGATCATGTTTCATTGTCTCATGGAAAGAAAGGAGGGAAGGAATGAAAGAAGGAAGGAAAGAAAGAAGAAAAAATA
Organism: Trichosurus vulpecula; assembly: GCF_011100635.1. Classification (NCBI taxonomy): domain Eukaryota; kingdom Metazoa; phylum Chordata; class Mammalia; order Diprotodontia; family Phalangeridae; genus Trichosurus; species Trichosurus vulpecula. The sequence goes on along the minus strand of NC_050576.1, from coordinate 53,395,126 downwards.
AAGAAAAAATAAAGAGAGAGAAAGAAAGGAGAAAGAAAGAAATGTAAAAAAAAGTAGGAAAAGGGGGAAAAGGAAGAAGCAAAAGAAAGGAAAAGGAAAGGAAGGAAGGAGAATGAATGATAAAACATGACGCAATTAACTGTGCTAAGTCCCGGGAAATACAAATACAATGCATTACACAATACAAGTAGACAGTCCATGTCTTAAGGACTTACATTCACATGGGGAAACAATATATATCAGGAGCCAGGTGGTGCAGTGGCTAGAGCTTGGGGCCTGGAGTCAGGAAGACCTGAGTTCAAGTCAGGTCTCAGATACTTACTAGCTATATGACCTTGGGCAAATAAGCTAATTTCTGTTTTGCCTCACTTTCCCTGTAAAACGGGGATAATAATAGTACCTACCTCCCAGGGTTGGTACAAGGATCAAATGAAATAATATTTGTAAAGCACTTAGGCCAAGTACTTGGCATATTGGTAGATGCTATATGAATGCTAGCTATCATTTATATGTATATACATGCACACATGTATATACATGTATGTATATGTGTATGTATGTTAGAGGGAGGGGAAAGTGCATCACGAGTTCCCTTCTACAATATACTCCACAAGCAATCCCCCAGACTTCGCTTGAAGACTTTGTTAAGTATTGAATTAGTCCATTCCATTTTTGGATCACTAATCCAACTCTCTCCCCTCCCTCCCACTTCCTCCCATCATTTTATAGATGAGGAACCTGAAGCCCAGAGAGGGGCTGAGATGTTTCCAAGATCCAACATGTAATAAGCAGCAAACATGACATTTAACAAGTATTTATGAGTCTTCTCCAATATACCCAGTGGTATAAAAGACATGATGGATGACACAAGAAAGTATAATAAAATATGGTCTCTGACTTTGAGGAGTTTACAAACTTTGGGGGAAGATAAGATTTAAAGAAACTTATAGATACACAAGATGCTCCACTGCCTGACGCTAAGTATTTCCACTGGCTGTAACTCATACCTGGAATTATTACCCTCCTTATCTCCACTTCCTGGCTTCCTTCAGTCCCAGCTGAAATCTCACTTTCTATAGAAGCCTTTCCTGGTCCTCCTTAATGCCACTGCCTTCCCTCTGTTGATTACTTCCAATTTATCCTACGTATGTCTTGTTTGTACATAGTGGTTTTCATATTGTCTTCCTTATTAGATTGTGGAATTCCTTAACAGGGACTGTTTTTTGCCTTTCTTTGTATCCCCAATGCTTAGCACTGTGCCTGGCACATAGTAGGTGTTTAATAAATACTTGTTAATTAACTGTCATGAAAGAGAGAATAATATACTGGACAGTATGGTCTACAATGTCCTAAACTGAGTATCATCAAGTACTCAGTTACATAGTGGGGACAACGAATTGGGAAGGAGAACAACCTTGGCTGGGATTACTGATGAAAGCTTCATGAAGGAAGTAAGAGTTGAGATGTACCTTGAAAAACAGTGGTTGGATTTTTCTATTCAAGGGATGGGGAGGATATCCCAAATAGCATGAGCAAAACCCAGTTCAATGAAACTGAAAAATGGCTATTCAGTGTAACACATCATGAGGGCAGAACAACTAGTAGATTTTTCACTCTCCACATGGTTTGCACTGGTGGATGTAATACCATAACAGTTTTCTCAATTGGGAAATTCTCCCAATATTCAAGATGAAATTAATTTTCCTAGAATGGATATCATTTAAAATCTGCCAATCAAAATGCTTCATTCCCACATTTTGTTTTCTATGATTTCTCTATTACCCATTTTACGACAATATTCTTTTTTTTGGGGGGGGCGTAGGGCAATTGGGGTTAAGTGACTTGCCCAAGGTCACACAGTGTGTCAAGTGTCCAATTTGAACTCAGGTCCTCCTGACTCCAGGGCCGGTACTCTACTCACTGCGCCACCTAGCTGTCCAGACAACATTCTTTAATCACCAGTTAAAGATCCAAATCCTCTCAGTAGACATCAGTTATTCTCTCCAGATGGCACTTTGCAACCATGTCTGCCTATCCTCACCAAGCTGTCATCTTTACCTTTCCATTTGTTAACTAAGGGGAATCTACCCAATATGGCCAGGGCCCTTCCTCTTTTTTGTTTGACTTCACAGCAGAGCACATGATCTCTTCACTGGTCTTCTATTCATCTTGCCATATGACCAGAGGATCACAGATTTAGAGTTCAGAAAGGCCATCAAGTCCAACTCTTGATTTTTATAGACGAGGAAACTGAGATCCTATGAGATTAAGTTACTTGTCCAGGATTAAATAGCTGGTAAAAATTTGAACTCAAGTCTTCTTGAATCCAAATTCAGATTTTTTACTCTAGTTCTTCATAATTACTTGTTTGGCATACTGTATGCTTCAACCTCCTCATGCCCTGTATGTACTTAATTACCCTCTTGATGATGCTAATTTTTCAAATCTTTGGAGAATGTAGTATTCTACATATCCATATCCATCCACCCATCCATCCATCCATCAATTATTAAACATTTATTAAGTAGCTCTTATGCATTGACGATGCTAGGTATTGGCAATAAAAGCACCTAAATGAATTATTTCCTACCTTTGAGGAATTTGTATCCTATGGGGAAAGATATGTACAAATACAAGTAGGTATTAATATACATACTAAGTAAATAAATTTTGAAGGACACCAGCAGGTGGGAAGGCCAGGAAAGGCCTCAGTAGGAGGTGGCACTTTAGGCCAGTTTTTAATAAAAATTCTAAGATGTGGAAGTGAAGGAAGACTCATTTAATGTAGTCATTATGATTCTGTGACTCCTCCCACTATACTCCCATGGGGCTGTACTCTATATACAGATGATTCCTAGGTCTGTTTATTCAATTCTAGTCTCTGATCCGAGCTCTGCTTCCACATCACACCTGCCTATTGGACATTTCTCTTTGGGTCACCTAACAAATTCAACATATCGTAAACTGAACCTTTTCCCTCATGTACCACCCTCCTCTTCACTACCCTACTTCTGTTGAGAGCACCACCATCTTTTCAGTTATGCAGGTTCAGGTATTCTTGGCGTGATCTTTGCTTCCTTGTTCTTTCTCACTCTACACATCCAATGAGCCATCAAATCTTGCTGATTCTACCTCCATGACATCTCCCACATCTGTCCCTTCTCTCTACTCCCATGGCTGCCTCATTGCTTCTCACCTTAGCCTCTTAATTGTTTTCCTTGCCTCAAGTCTTTTTGCTCTCCAATCCATCCTCCACATAGTCTAAAGTAATTCCTAAAACACAGATTTGACTATTTCATTCCTCTGATCAAAAAACTCCATTGGCTCCCAATTATCACCAAGATCAAGGATAGCTTTTCCTAATGCTCTTAATTCTCAGTATATTCTCAAATTATCTTATTAATATAAGCTATTACATAAATATGTTTCTGTTTAAATGTTATACCCCATCCTTGTCAATTATGTTTCACAAAGGCAGGAGTTTTTATTTTTTTTGTCTTAATTTCCCAGGACCCAGCACAGTGCTTTGCATGTAGTGGGGGCTTAATAAATGCTTGTTGAACTGAATCAAATAATAGCCATCTTCTTTTTAGATAATAAGAGTTGTACTAATGGCTGTCAAAATTCAACACGGAGCCCCGTGTGCTCCTGCTGTTGTGTCCCCAGTAACTGAATCACAGTATGATTCACAGTAACTGAATCATAGCACTTTCTGACTCAATATACTGCTTAAG